>NW_026947728.1:0-274444 GCF_034190915.1 Cavia porcellus | reverse complement strand
TTCAAGGGTGGTGAGCCATGTTTGGGGGTGTGTTAATTACATTCCTTAGTAGGAGTGAGAAAACATCACGGGGTGGTGCGCATTGTATGGGTGTGTTAATTACATTCACTAGAAGGAGTGGAAAAACATCACGGGGTGGTGCGCATTGTATGGGTGTGTATACATTACATTCATAGTGGAGTGAGAAAACATCACGGGGTGGTGCGCATTGTATGGGTGTGTTACATTACATTCACTAGTAGGAGTGAGAAAACATCACGGGGTGGTCGCATTGTATGGGTGTGTGTTACATTACATTCACTAGTAGGAGTGAGAAAAACATCACGGGGTGGTGCGCATTGTATGGTGTGTGTTACATTACATTCACTAGTAGGGAAAACATCACGGGGTGGTGCGCATTGTATGGGTGTGTGTTTACATTACATTCACTAGTAGGAGTGAGAAAAACATCACGGGGTGGTGCGCATTGTATGGGGTGTGTTACATTACATTCACTAGTAGGAGTGAGAAAAACATCACGGGGGTGGTGCGCATTGTATGGGTGTGTGTTACATTACATTCAACTAGTAGGAGTGAGAAAAACATCACGGGGTGGTGCGCATTGTATGGGTGTGTGTTACATTACATTCACTAGTAGGAGTGAGAAAAACATCACGGGGTGGTGCGCATTGTATGGGTGTGTGTTACATTACATTCACTAGTAGAAGTGAGAAAAACATCACGGGGTGGTGCGCATTGTATGGGTGTGTGTTACATTACATTCACTAGTGGAGTGAGAAAAACATCACGGGGTGGTGCGCATTGTATGGGTGTGTGTTACATTACATCACTAGTAGGAGTGAGAAAAACATCACGGGTGGTGCGCATTGTATGGGTGTGTGTTACATTACATTCACTAGTAGGAGTGAGAAAAACATCACGGGGTGGTGCGCATTGTATGGGTGTGTGTTACATTACATTCACTAGTAGGAGTGAGAAAAACATCACGGGGTGGTGCGCATTGTATGGGTGTGTGTTACATTACATTCACAGTAGGAGTGAGAAAAACATCACGGGTGGTGCGCATTGTATGGGTGTGTGTTACATTACATTCACTAGTAGGAGTGAGAAAAACATCACGGGGTGGTGCGCATTGTATGGGTGTGTGTTACATTACATTCACTAGTAGGAGTGAGAAAAACATCACGGGGTGGTGCGCATTGTATGGGTGTGTGTTACATTAGATTCACTAGTAGGAGTGAGAAAAACATCACGGGGTGGTGCGCATTGTATGGGTGTGTGTTACATTAGATTCACTAGTAGGAGTGAGGAAAACATCACGGGGTGGTGCGCATTGTATGGGTGTGTGTTACATTACATTCACTAGTAGGAGTGAGAAAAACATCACGGGGTGGTGCGCATTGTATGTGTGTGTGTTACATTACATTCACTAGTAGGAGTGAGAAAAACATCACGGGGTGGTGCGCATTGTATGGGTGTGTGTTACATTAGATTCACTAGTAGGAGTGAGAAAAACATCACGGGGTGTGCGCATTGTATGGGTGTGTGTTACATTACATTCACTAGTAGGAGTGAGAAAAACATCACGGGTGGTGCGCATTGTATGGGTGTGTGTTACATTAGATTCACTAGTAGGAGTGAGAAAACATCACGGGGTGGTGCGCATTGATGGGTGTGTGTTACATTACATTCACTGGTAGGAGTGAGAAAAACATCACGGTGTGGTGCGCATTGTATGGGTTTGTGTTACATTAGATTCACAGTAGGAGTGGAAAAAACATCACGGGGTGGTGCGCATTGTATGGGTGTGTGTTACATTAGCATTCACTAGTAGGAGTGAGAAAAACATCACGGGTGGTGCGCATTGTATGGGTGTGTGTTACATTACATTCACTAGTAGGAGTGAGAAAAACATCACGGGGTGGTGCGCATTGTATGGGTGTGTGTTACATTACATTCACTAGTAGGAGTGAGAAAAACATCACGGGGTGGTGCGCATTGTATGGGTGTGTGTTACATTACATTCACTAGTAGGAGTGAGAAAAACATCACGGGGTGGTGCGCATTGTATGGGTGTGTGTTACATTACATTCACTAGTAGGAGTGAGAAAAACATCACGGGTGGTGCGCATTGTATGGGTGTGTGTTACATTACATTCACTAGTAGGAGTGAGAAAAACATCACGGGGTGGTGCGCATTGTATGGGTGTGTGTTACATTAGATTCACTAGTAGGAGTGAGAAAAACATCACGGGGTGGTGTGCATTGTATGGGTGTGTGTTACATTACATCACTAGTAGGAGTGAGAAAAACATCACGGGGTGGTGCGCATTGTATGGGTGTGTGTTACATTACATTCACTAGTAGGAGTGAGAAAAACATCACGGGGTGGTGCGCATTGTATGGGTGTGTGTTACATTACATTCACTAGTAGGAGTGAGAAAAACATCACGGGGTGGTGCGCATTGTATGGGTGTGTGTTACATTACATTCACTAGTAGGAGTGAGAAAACATCACGGGGTGGTGCGCATTGTATGGGTGTGTGTTACATTACATTCACTAGTAGGAGTGAGAAAAACATCACGGGGTGGTGCGCATTGTATGGGTGTGTGTTACATTACATTCACTAGTAGGAGTGAGAAAACATCACGGGGTGGTGCGCATTGTATGGGTGTGTGTTCCATTACATTCACTAGTAGGAGTGAGAAAAACATCACGGGGTGGTGCGCATTGTATGGGTGTGTGTTACATTACATTCACTAGTAGGAGTGAGAAAAACATCACGGGGTGGTGCGCATTGTATGGGTGTGTGTTACATTACATTCACTAGTAGGAGTGAGAAAAACATCACGGGGTGGTGCGCATTGTATGGGTGTGTGATACATTACATTCACTAGTAGGAGTGAGAAAAACATCACGGGGTGGTGCGCATTGTATGGGTGTGTATTACATTACATTCACTAGTAGGAGTGAGAAAAACATCACGGGGAGGTGCGCATTGTATGGGTGTGTGTTACATTAGATTCACTAGTAGGAGTGAGAAAAACATCACGGGGTGGTGCGCATTGTATGTGTGTGTGTTACATTACATTCACTACTAGGAGGAGAAAAACATCACGGGGTGGTGCGCATTGTATGGGTTTGTGTTACATTAGATTCACTAGTAGGAGTGAGAAAAACATCACGGGGTGGTGCGCATTGTATGGGTGTGTGTTACATTACATTCACTAGTAGGAGTGAGAAAAACATCACGGGGTGGTGCGCATTGTATGGGTGTGTGTTACATTAGATTCACTAGTAGGAGTGAGAAAAACATCACGGGTGGTGCGCATTGTATGGGTGTGTGTTACATTACATTCACCTAGTAGGAGTGAGAAAAACATCACGGGGTGGTGCGCATTGTATGGGTGTGTGTTACATTACATTCACTAGTAGGAGTGAGAAAAACATCACGGGGTGGTGCGCATTGTATGGGTGTGTGTTACATTACATTCACTAGTAGGAGTGAGAAAAACATCACGGGGTGGTGCGCATTGTATGGGTGTGTGTACATTACATTCACTAGTAGGAGTGAGAAAAACATCACGGGGTGGTGCGCATTGTATGGGTGTGTGTTACATTACATTCACTAGTAGGAGTGAGAAAAACATCACGGGGTGGTGTGGCATTGTATGGGTGTGTGTTACATTACATCACTAGTAGGAGTGAGAAAACATCACGGGGTGGTGCGCATTGTATGGGTGTGTGTTACATTACATCACTAGTAGGAGTGAGAAAAACATCACGGGTGGTGCGCATTGTATGGGTGTGTGTTACATTCATTCACTAGTAGGAGTGAGAAAAACATCACGGGGTGGTGCGCATTGTATGGGGTGTGTGTACATTACATCACTAGTAGGAGTGAGAAAAACATCACGGGGTGGTGCGCATTGTATGGGTGTGTGTTACATTACATTCACTAGAAGGAGTGAGAAAAACATCACGGGGTGGTGCGCATTGTATGGGTGTGTGTTACATTACATTCACTAGTAGGAGTGAGAAAAACATCACGGGGTGGTGCGCATTGTATGGGTGTGTGTTACATTACATTCACTAGTAGGAGTGAGAAAAACATCACGGGGTGGTGCGCATTGTATGG
Organism: Cavia porcellus; assembly: GCF_034190915.1. Classification (NCBI taxonomy): domain Eukaryota; kingdom Metazoa; phylum Chordata; class Mammalia; order Rodentia; family Caviidae; genus Cavia; species Cavia porcellus. The sequence goes on along the minus strand of NW_026947728.1, from coordinate 270,305 downwards.
GTGTGTGTTACATTACATTCACTAGTAGGAGTGAGAAAAACATCACGGGGTGGTGCGCATTGTATGGGTGTGTGTTACATTACATTCACTAGTAGGAGTGAGAAAAACATCACGGGGTGGTGCGCATTGTATGGGTGTGTGTTACATTACATTCACTAGTAGGAGTGAGAAAAACATCACGGGGTGGTGCGCATTGTATGGGTGTGTGTTACATTACATTCACTAGTAGGAGTGAGAAAAACATCACGGGGTGGTGCGCATTGTATGGGTGTGTGTTACATTACATTCACTAGTAGGAGTGAGAAAAACATCACGGGGTGGTGCGCATTGTATGGGTGTGTGTTACATTACATTCACTAGTAGGAGTGAGAAAAACATCACGGGGTGGTGCGCATTGTATGGGTGTGTGTTACATTACATTCACTAGTAGGAGTGAGAAAAACATCACGGGGTGGTGCGCATTGTATGGGTGTGTGTTACATTACATTCACTAGTAGGAGTGAGAAAAACATCACGGGGTGGTGCGCATTGTATGGGTGTGTGTTACATTACATTCACTAGTAGGAGTGAGAAAAACATCACGGGGTGGTGCGCATTGTATGGGTGTGTGTTACATTACATTCACTAGTAGGAGTGAGAAAAACATCACGGGGTGGTGCGCATTGTATGGGTGTGTGTTACATTACATTCACTAGTAGGAGTGAGAAAAACATCACGGGGTGGTGCGCATTGTATGGGTGTGTGTTACATTACATTCACTAGTAGGAGTGAGAAAAACATCACGGGGTGGTGCGCATTGTATGGGTGTGTGTTACATTACATTCACTAGTAGGAGTGAGAAAAACATCACGGGGTGGTGCGCATTGTATGGGTGTGTGTTACATTACATTCACTAGTAGGAGTGAGAAAAACATCACGGGGTGGTGCGCATTGTATGGGTGTGTGTTACATTACATTCACTAGTAGGAGTGAGAAAAACATCACGGGGTGGTGCGCATTGTATGGGTGTGTGTTACATTACATTCACTAGTAGGAGTGAGAAAAACATCACGGGGTGGTGCGCATTGTATGGGTGTGTGTTACATTACATTCACTAGTAGGAGTGAGAAAAACATCACGGGGTGGTGCGCATTGTATGGGTGTGTGTTACATTACATTCACTAGTAGGAGTGAGAAAAACATCACGGGGTGGTGCGCATTGTATGGGTGTGTGTTACATTACATTCACTAGTAGGAGTGAGAAAAACATCACGGGGTGGTGCGCATTGTATGGGTGTGTGTTACATTACATTCACTAGTAGGAGTGAGAAAAACATCACGGGGTGGTGCGCATTGTATGGGTGTGTGTTACATTACATTCACTAGTAGGAGTGAGAAAAACATCACGGGGTGGTGCGCATTGTATGGGTGTGTGTTACATTACATTCACTAGTAGGAGTGAGAAAAACATCACGGGGTGGTGCGCATTGTATGGGTGTGTGTTACATTACATTCACTAGTAGGAGTGAGAAAAACATCACGGGGTGGTGCGCATTGTATGGGTGTGTGTTACATTACATTCACTAGTAGGAGTGAGGAAAACATCACGGGGTGGTGCGCATTGTATGGGTGTGTGTTACATTACATTCACTAGTAGGAGTGAGGAAAACATCACGGGGTGGTGCGCATTGTATGGGTGTGTGTTACATTACATTCACTAGTAGGAGTGAGGAAAACATCACGGGGTGGTGCGCATTGTATGGGTGTGTGTTACATTACATTCACTAGTAGGAGTGAGAAAAACATCACGGGGTGGTGCGCATTGTATGGGTGTGTGTTACATTACATTCACTAGTAGGAGTGAGAAAAACATCACGGGGTGGTGCGCATTGTATGGGTGTGTGTTACATTACATTCACTAGTAGGAGTGAGAAAAACATCACGGGGTGGTGCGCATTGTATGGGTGTGTGTTACATTACATTCACTAGTAGGAGTGAGAAAAACATCACGGGGTGGTGCGCATTGTATGGGTGTGTGTTACATTACATTCACTAGTAGGAGTGAGAAAAACATCACGGGGTGGTGCGCATTGTATGGGTGTGTGTTACATTACATTCACTAGTAGGAGTGAGAAAAACATCACGGGGTGGTGCGCATTGTATGGGTGTGTGTTACATTACATTCACTAGTAGGAGTGAGAAAAACATCACGGGGTGGTGCGCATTGTATGGGTGTGTGTTACATTACATTCACTAGTAGGAGTGAGAAAAACATCACGGGGTGGTGCGCATTGTATGGGTGTGTGTTACATTACATTCACTAGTAGGAGTGAGAAAAACATCACGGGGTGGTGCGCATTGTATGGGTGTGTGTTACATTACATTCACTAGTAGGAGTGAGAAAAACATCACGGGGTGGTGCGCATTGTATGGGTGTGTGTTACATTACATTCACTAGTAGGAGTGAGAAAAACATCACGGGGTGGTGCGCATTGTATGGGTGTGTGTTACATTACATTCACTAGTAGGAGTGAGAAAAACATCACGGGGTGGTGCGCATTGTATGGGTGTGTGTTACATTACATTCACTAGTAGGAGTGAGAAAAACATCACGGGGTGGTGCGCATTGTATGGGTGTGTGTTACATTACATTCACTAGTAGGAGTGAGAAAAACATCACGGGGTGGTGCGCATTGTATGGGTGTGTGTTACATTACATTCACTAGTAGGAGTGAGAAAAACATCACGGGGTGGTGCGCATTGTATGGGTGTGTGTTACATTACATTCACTAGTAGGAGTGAGAAAAACATCACGGGGTGGTGCGCATTGTATGGGTGTGTGTTACATTACATTCACTAGTAGGAGTGAGAAAAACATCACGGGGTGGTGCGCATTGTATGGGTGTGTGTTACATTACATTCACTAGTAGGAGTGAGAAAAACATCACGGGGTGGTGCGCATTGTATGGGTGTGTGTTACATTACATTCACTAGTAGGAGTGAGAAAAACATCACGGGGTGGTGCGCATTGTATGGGTGTGTGTTACATTACATTCACTAGTAGGAGTGAGAAAAACATCACGGGGTGGTGCGCATTGTATGGGTGTGTGTTACATTACATTCACTAGTAGGAGTGAGAAAAACATCACGGGGTGGTGCGCATTGTATGGGTGTGTGTTACATTACATTCACTAGTAGGAGTGAGAAAAACATCACGGGGTGGTGCGCATTGTATGGGTGTGTGTTACATTACATTCACTAGTAGGAGTGAGAAAAACATCACGGGGTGGTGCGCATTGTATGGGTGTGTGTTACATTACATTCACTAGTAGGAGTGAGAAAAACATCACGGGGTGGTGCGCATTGTATGGGTGTGTGTTACATTACATTCACTAGTAGGAGTGAGAAAAACATCACGGGGTGGTGCGCATTGTATGGGTGTGTGTTACATTACATTCACTAGTAGGAGTGAGAAAAACATCACGGGGTGGTGCGCATTGTATGGGTGTGTGTTACATTACATTCACTAGTAGGAGTGAGAAAAACATCACGGGGTGGTGCGCATTGTATGGGTGTGTGTTACATTACATTCACTAGTAGGAGTGAGAAAAACATCACGGGGTGGTGCGCATTGTATGGGTGTGTGTTACATTACATTCACTAGTAGGAGTGAGAAAAACATCACGGGGTGGTGCGCATTGTATGGGTGTGTGTTACATTACATTCACTAGTAGGAGTGAGAAAAACATCACGGGGTGGTGCGCATTTGTATGGGTGTGTGTTACATTACATTCACTAGTAGGAGTGAGAAAAACATCACGGGGTGGTGCGCATTGTATGGGTGTGTGTTACATTACATTCACTAGTAGGAGTGAGAAAAACATCACGGGGTGGTGCGCATTGTATGGGTGTGTGTTACATTACATTCACTAGTAGGAGTGAGGAAAACATCACGGGGTGGTGCGCATTGTATGGGTGTGTGTTACATTACATTCACTAGTAGGAGTGAGAAAACATCACGGGGTGGTGCGCATTGTATGGGTGTGTGTTACATTACATTCACTAGTAGGAGTGAGGAAAACATCACGGGGTGGTGCGCATTGTATGGGTGTGTGTTACATTACATTCACTAGTAGGAGTGAGAAAAACATCACGGGGTGGTGCGCATTGTATGGGTGTGTGTTACATTACATTCACTAGTAGGAGTGAGAAAAACATCACGGGGTGGTGCGCATTGTATGGGTGTGTGTTACATTACATTCACTAGTAGGAGTGAGAAAAACATCACGGGGTGGTGCGCATTGTATGGGTGTGTGTTACATTACATTCACTAGTAGGAGTGAGAAAAACATCACGGGGTGGTGCGCATTGTATGGGTGTGTGTTACATTACATTCACTAGTAGGAGTGAGAAAAACATCACGGGGTGGTGCGCATTGTATGGGTGTGTGTTACATTACATTCACTAGTAGGAGTGAGGAAAACATCACGGGGTGGTGCGCATTGTATGGGTGTGTGTTACATTACATTCACTAGTAGGAGTGAGGAAAACATCACGGGGTGGTGCGCATTGTATGGGTGTGTGTTACATTACATTCACTAGTAGGAGTGAGGAAAACATCACGGGGTGGTGCGCATTGTATGGGTGTGTGTTACATTACATTCACTAGTAGGAGTGAGAAAAACATCACGGGGTGGTGCGCATTGTTTGGGTGTGTGTTACATTACATTCACTAGTAGGAGTGAGAAAAACATCACGGGGTGGTGCGCATTGTATGGGTGTGTGTTACATTACATTCACTAGTAGGAGTGAGAAAAACATCACGGGGTGGTGCGCATTGTATGGGTGTGTGTTACATTACATTCACTAGTAGGAGTGAGGAAAACATCACGGGGTGGTGCGCATTGTATGGGTGTGTGTTACATTACATTCACTAGTAGGAGTGAGGAAAACATCACGGGGTGGTGCGCATTGTATGGGTGTGTGTTACATTACATTCACTAGTAGGAGTGAGAAAAACATCACGGGGTGGTGCGCATTGTTTGGGTGTGTGTTACATTACATTCACTAGTAGGAGTGAGAAAAACATCACGGGGTGGTTCGCATTGTATGGGTGTGTGTTACATTACATTCACTAGTAGGAGTGAGAAAAACATCACGGGGTGGTGCGCATTGTATGGGTGTGTGTTACATTACATTCACTAGTAGGAGTGAGAAAAACATCACGGGGTGGTGCGCATTGTATGGGTGTGTGTTACATTAGATTCACTAGTAGGAGTGAGAAAAACATTACGGGGTGGTGCGCATTGTATGGGTGTGTGTTACATTAGATTCACTAGTAGGAGTGAGAAAAACATCACGGGGTGGTGCGCATTGTATGGGTGTGTGTTGCATTACATTCACTAGTAGGAGTGAGAAAAACATCACGGGGTGGTGCGCATTGTATGGGTGTGTGTTAAACTACATTCACTAGTAGTAGTGAGTAAAACATCACGGGGTGGTGCGCATTGTATGGGTGTGTGTTACATTACATTCACTACTAGGAGTGAGAAAAACATCACGGGGTGGTGCGCATTGTTTGGGTGTGTGTTACATTACATTCACTGGTAGGAGTGAGAAAAACATCACGGGGTGGTGCGCATTGTATGTGTTTGTGTTACATTAGATTCACTAGTAGGAGTGAGAAAAACATCACGGGGTGGTGCGCATTGTATGGGTGTGTGTTACATTACATTCACTAGTAGGAGTGAGAAAAACATCACGGGGTGGTGCGCATTGTATGGGTGTGTGTTACATTACATTCACTAGTAGGAGTGAGAAAAACATCACGGGGTGGTGCGCATTGTATGGGTGTGTGTTACATTACATTCACTAGTAGGAGTGAGAAAAACATCACGGGGTGGTGGGCATTGTATGGGTGTGTGTTACATTAGATTCACTAGTAGGAGTGAGAAAAACATCACGGGGTGGTGCGCATTGTATGGGTGTGTGTTACATTACATTCACTAGTAGGAGTGAGAAAAACATCACGGGGTGGTGCGCATTGTATGGGTGTGTGTTACATTACATCACTAGTAGGAGTGACAAAAACATCACGGGGTGGTGCGCATTGTATGGGTGTGTGTTACATTACATTCACTAGTAGGAGTGAGAAAAACATCACGGGGTGGTGCGCATTGTATGGGTGTGTGTTACATTACATTCACTAGTAGGAGTGGGAAAAACATCACGGGGTGGTGCGCATTGTATGGGTGTGTGTTACATTACATTCAGTAGTAGGAGTGAGAAAAACATCACGGGGAGGTGCGCATTGTATGGGTGTGTGTTACATTACATTCACTAGTAGGAGTGAGAAAAACATCACGGGGTGGTGCGCATTGTATGTGTGTGTGTTACATTACATTCACTACTAGGAGTGAGAAAGACATCACGGGGTGGTGCGCATTGTATGGGTGTGTGTTACATTACATTCACTACTAGGAGTGAGAAAAACATCACGGGGTGGTGCGCATTGTATGGGTGTGTGTTACATTAGATTCACTAGTAGGAGTGAGAAAAACATCACGGGGTGGTGCGCATTGTATGGGTGTGTGTTACATTAGATTCACTAGTAGGAGTGAGAAAAACATCACGGGGTGGTGCGCATTGTATGGGTGTGTTTTACATTACATTCACTAGTAGGAGTGAGAAAAACATCACGGGGTGGTGAGCATTGTATGGGTGTGTGTTACATTACACTCACTAGTAGGAGTGAGAAATCATCACGGGGTGGTGCGCATTGTATGGGTGTGTGTTACATTACATTCACTAGTAGGAGTGAGAAAAACATCACGGGGTGGTGCGCATTGTATGGGTGTGTGTTACATTACATTCACTAGTAGGAGTGAGAAAAACATCACGGGGTGGTGCGCAATGTATGGGTGTGTGTTACATTACATTCACTAGTAGGAGTGAGAAAAACATCACGGGGTGGTGCGCATTGTATGGGTGTGTGTTACATTACATTCACTACTAGGAGTGAGAAAAACATCACGGGGTGGTGCGCATTGTTTGGGTGTGTGTTACATTACATTCACTAGTAGGAGTGAGAAAAACATCACGGGGTGGTGCGCATTGTATGGGTGTGTGTTACATTAGATTCACTAGTAGGAGTGAGAATAACATCACGGGGTGGTGCACATTGTATGGGTGTGTGTTGCATTACATTCACTAGTAGTAGTGAGAAAAACATCACGGGGTGGTGCGTATTGTATGGGTGTGTGTTACATTACATTCACTAGTAGTAGTGATTAAAACATCACGGGGTGCTGCGTATTTTATGGGTGTGTGTTACATTACATTCACTACTAGGAGTGAGAAAAACATCACGGGGTGGTGCGCATTGTATGGGTGTGTGTTACATTACATTCACTACTAGGAGTGAGAAAAACATCACGGGGTGGTGCGCATTGTTTGGGTGTGTGTTACATTACATTCACTAGTAATAGTGAGAAAAACATCACGGGGTGGTGCGCATTGTATGGGTGTGTGTTACATTAGATTCACTAGTAGGAGTGAGAATAACATCACGGGGTGGTGCGCATTGTATGGGTGTGTGTTACATTACATTCACTAGTAGGAGTGAGAAAAACATCACGGGGTGGTGCGCATTGTATGGGTTTGTGTTACATTAGATTCACTAGTAGGAGTGAGAAAAACTTCACGGGGTGGTGCGCATTGTATGGGTGTGTGTTACATTACATTCACTAGTAGGAGTGAGAAAAACATCACGGGGTGGTGCGCATTGCATGGGTGTGTGTTACATTACATTCACTAGTAGGAGTGAGAAAAACATCACGGGGTGGTGCGCATTGTATGGGTGTGTGTTACATTACATTCACTAGTAGGAGTGAGAAAAACGTCACGGGGTGGTGCGCATTGTATGGGTGTGTGTTACATTACATTCACTAGTAGCAGTGAGAAAAACATCACGGGGTGGTGCGCATTGTATGGGTGTGTGTTACATTACATTCACTAGTAGGAGTGAGAAAAACATCACGGGGTGGTGCGTATTGTATGGGTGTGTGTTACATTACATTCACTAGTAGGAGTGAGAAAAACATCACGGGGTGGTGCGCATTGTATGGGTGTGTGTCACATTACATTCACTAGTAGGAGTGAGAAAAACATCACGGGGTGGTGTGAATCCGAGGGTCTGAATTAGGATAAGCAGTGAGTGGCAATGTAGCATGGAGAAAAGCACCGCGGGGTGGTCAGCATGGGGAGGTCAGGGAACATGCAGTGGCAATGTAGGATAGGTTTCTGAAAAACATCGCGGGGTGGTGCGCATTGTATGGGTGTGTGTTACATTACATTCACTAGTAGGAGTGAGAAAAACATCACGGGGTGGTGCGCATTGTATGGGTGTGTGTTACATTACATTCACTAGTAGGAGTGAGAAAAACATCACGGGGTGGTGCGCATTGTATGGGTGTGTGATACATTACATTCACTAGTAGGAGTGAGAAAAACATCACGGGGTGGTGCGCATTGTATGGGTGTGTGTTACATTACATTCACTAGTAGGAGTGAGAAAAACATCACGGGGTGGTGCGCATTGTATGGGTGTGTGTTACATTACATTCACTAGTAGGAGTGAGAAAAACATCACGGGGTGGTGCGCATTGTATGGGTGTGTGTTACATTACATTCACTAGTAGGAGTGAGAAAAACATCACGGGGTGGTGCGCATTGTATGGGTGTGTGTTACATTACATTCACTAGTAGGAGTGAGAAAAACATCACGGGGTGGTGCGCATTGTATGGGTGTGTGATACATTACATTCACTAGTAGGAGTGAGAAAAACATCACGGGGTGGTGCGCATTGTATGGGTGTGTGTTACATTACATTCACTAGTAGGAGTGAGAAAAACATCACGGGGTGGTGCGCATTGTATGGGTGTGTGTTACATTACATTCACTAGTAGGAGTGAGAAAAACATCACGGGGAGGTGCGCATTGTATGTGTGTGTGTTACATTACATTCACTACTAGGAGTGGGAAAAACATCACGGGGTGGTGCGCATTGTATGTGTGTGTTTTACATTACATTCACTACTAGGAGTGAGAAAAACATCACGGGGTGGTGCGCATTGTATGGGTGTGTGTTACATTACATTCACTACTAGGAGTGAGAAAAACATCACGGGGTGGTGCGCATTGTTTGGGTGTGTGTTACATTACATTCACTAGTAGGAGTGAGAAAAACATCACGGGGTGATGCGCATTGTATGGGTGTGTGTTACATTAGATTCACTAGTAGGAGTGAGAATAACATCACGGGGTGGTGCGCATTTTATGGGTGTGTGTTGCATTACATTCACTAGTAATAGTGAGAAAAACATCACGGGGTGGTGCGTATTGTATGGGTGTGTGTTACATTACATTCACTACTAGGAGTGAGAAAAACATCACGGGGTGGTGCGCATTTTATGGGTGTGTGTTACATTAAATTCACTACTAGGAGTGAGAAAAACATCACGGGGTGGTGCGCATTGTATGGGTGTGTGTTACATTACATTCACTACTAGGAGTGAGAAAAACATCACGGGGTGGTGCGCATTGTATGGGTGTGTGTTACATTACATTCACTAGTAATAGTGAGAAAAACATCACGGGGTGGTGCGCATTGTATGGGTGTGTGTTACATTACATTCACTAGTAGGAGTGAGAATAACATCACGGGGTGGTGCGCATTGTATGGGTGTGTGTTACATTACATTCACTACTAGGAGTGAGAAAAACATCACGGGGTGGTGCGCATCGTATGGGTGTGTGTTACATTACATTCACTAGTAGGAGTGAGAAAAACATCACGGGGTGGTGCGCATTGTATGGGTGTGTGTTACATTAGATTCACTAGTAGGAGTGAGAAAAACATCACGGGGTGGTGCGCATTGTATGGGTGTGTGTTACATTAGATTCACTAGTAGGAGTGAGAAAAACATCACGGGGTGGTGCGCATTGTATGGGTGTGTGTTACATTACATTCACTAGTAGGAGTGAGAAAAACATCACGGGGTGGTGCGCATTGTATGGGTGTATGTTACATTAGATTCACTAGTAGGAGTGAGAAAAACATCACGGGGTGGTGCGCATTGTATGGGTGTGTGTTACATTACATTCACTAGTAGGAGTGAGAAAAACATCATGGGGTGGTGAGCATTGTATGGGTGTGTGTTACATTACACTCACTAGTAGGAGTGAGAAATCATCACGGGGTCTGCGCATTGTATGGGTGTGTGTTACATTACATTCACTACTGGGAGTGTGAAAAACATCACGGGGTGGTGTGAATCGGAGGCTCTGAATTAGGATAGGCAGTGAGTGGCAATGTAGGATGGAGAAAAGCACCGCGGAGTGGTCAGCATGGGGAGGTCAGGGAACATGCAGTGGTAACGTAGGATAGGTTTCTGAAAAACATCACGGGGTGGGGCGCATTGTATGGGTGTGTGTTACATTAGATTCACTAGTAGGAGTGAGAAAAACATCACGGGGTGGTGCGCATTGTATGGGTGTGTTTTACATTACATTCACTAGTAGGAGTGAGAAAAACATCACGGGGTGGTGCGCATTGTATGGGTGTGTGTTACATTACATTCACTAGTAGGAGTGAGAAAAACATCACGGGGTGGTGTGAATCGGAGGGTCTGAATTAGGATAGGCAGTGATTGGCAATGTAGGATGGAGAAAAGCACCGCAGGGTGGTCAGCATGGGGAGGTCAGGGAACATGCAGTGGCAATGTAGGATGGGTTTCTGAAAAAAATCGCGGTGTGGTGCGCATTGTATGGGTGTGTGTTACATTAGATTCACTAGTAGGAGTGACAAAAACATCACGGGGTGGTGTGCATTGTATGGGTGTGTGTTACATTACATTCACTAGTAGGAGTGAGAAAAATATCACGGGGTGGTGCGCATTGTATGGGTGTGTGTTACATTACATTCACTAGTAGGAGTGAGAAAAACATAACGGGGTGGTGCGCATTGTATGGGTGTGTGTTACATTACATTCACTACTGGGAGTCTGAAAAACATCACGGGGTGGTGTGAATCGGAGGCTCTGAATTAGGATAGGCAGTGAGTGGCAATGTAGGATGGAGAAAAGCACCGCGGAGTGGTCAGCATGGGGAGGTCAGGGAACATGCAGTGGTAACGTAGGATAGGTTTGTGAAAAACATCACGGGGTGGGGCGCATTGTATGGGTGTGTGTTACATTAGATTCACTAGTAGGAGTGAGAAAAACATCACGGGGTGGTGCGCATTGTATGGGTGTGTTTTACATTACATTCACTAGTAGGAGTGAGAAAAACATCACGGGGTGGTGCGCATTGTATGGGTGTGTGTTACATTACATTCACTAGTAGGAGTGAGAAAAACATAACGGGGTGGTGCGCATTGTATGGGTGTGTGTTACATTACATTCACTACTGGGAGTGTGAAAAACATCACGGGGTGGTGTGAATCGGAGGCTCTGAATTAGGATAGGCAGTGAGTGGCAATGCAGGATGGAGAAAAGCACCGTGGAGTGGTCAGCATGGGGAGGTCAGGGAACATGCAGTGGTAATGTAGGATAGGTTACTGAAAAACATCACGGGGTGGGGCGCATTGTATGGGTGTGTGTTACATTAGATTCAGTAGTAGGAGTGAGAAAAACATCACGGGGTGGTGCGCATTGTATGGGTGTTTGTTACATTACATTCACTAGTAGGAGTGAGAAAAACATCACGGGGTGGTGCGCATTGTATGGGTGTTTGTTACATTACATTCACTAGTAGGAGTGAGAAAAACATCACGGTGTGATGCGCATCGTATGGGTGTGTGTTACATTACATTCACTAGTAGGAGTGAGAAAAACATCACGGGGTGGTGCGCATCGTATGGGTGTGTGTTACATTAGATTCACTAGTAGGAGTGAGAAAAACATCACGGGGTGGTGCGCATCGTATGGGTGTGTGTTACATTACATTCACTACTAGGAGTGAGAAAAACATGACGGGGTGGTGCGCATCGTATGGGTGTGTGTTACATTACATTCACTAGTAGGAGTGAGAAAAACATCACGGGGTGGTGCGCATCGTATGGGTGTGTGTTAAATTACATTCACTAGTAGGAGTGAGAAAAACATCACGGGCTGGTGCGCATCGTATGGGTGTGTGTTACATTAGATTCACTAGTAGGAGTGAGAAAAACATCACCGGGTGGTGCGCATTGTATGGGTGTGTGTTACATTACATTCACTAGTAGGAGTGAGAAAAACATCACCGGGTGGTGCGCATTGTATGGGTGTGTGTTACATTACATTCACTACTAGGAGTGAGAAAAACATCACGGGGTGGTGCGCATTGTATGGGTGTGTGTTACATTAGATTCACTAGTAGGAGTGAGAAAATCATCACGGGGTGGTGCGCATTGTATGGGTGTGTGTTACATTACATTCACTAGTAGGAGTGAGAAAAACATAACGGGGTGGTGCGCATTGTATGGGTGTGTGTTACATTACATTCACTACTGGGAGTGTGAAAAACATCACGGGGTGGTGTGAATCGGAGGCTCTGAATTAGGATAGGCAGTGAGTGGCAATGTAGGATGGAGAAAAGCACCGCGGAGTGGTCAGCATGGGGAGGTCAGGGAACATGCAGTGGTAATGTAGGATAGGTTACTGAAAAACATCACGGGGTGGGGCGCATTGTATGGGTGTGTGTTACATTAGATTGACTAGTAGGAGTGAGAAAAACATCACGGGGTGGTGCGCATAGTATGGGTGTGTGTTACATTACATTCACTAGTAGGAGTGAGAAAAACATCACGGGGTGGTGCGCATTGTATGGGTGTGTGTTACATTACATTCACTAGTAGGAGTGAGAAAAACATCACGGGGTGGTGCGCATCGTATGGGTGTGTGTTACATTACATTCACTAGTAGGAGTGAGAAAAACATCACGGGGTGGTGCGCATTGTATGGGTGTGTGTTACATTAGATTCACTAGTAGGAGTGAGAAAAACATCACGGGGTGGTGCGCATCGTATGGGTTTGTGTTACATTAGATTCACTAGTAGGAGTGAGAAAAACATCACGGGGTGGTGCGCATCGTATGGGTGTGTTTTACATTACATTCACTACTAGGAGTGAGAAAAACATCACGGGCTGGTGCGCATCGTATGGGTGTGTGTTACATTACATTCACTAGTAGGAGTGAGAAAAACATCACGGGGTGGTGCGCATCGTATGGGTGTGTGTTAAATTACATTCACTAGTAGGAGTGAGAAAAACATCACGGGGTGGTGCGCATCGTATGGGTGTGTGTTACATTACATTCACTAGTAGGAGTGAGAAAAACATCACCGGGTGGTGCGCATTGCATGGGTGTGTGTTACATTACATTCACTAGTAGGAGTGAGAAAAACATCACCGGGTGGTGCGCATTGTATGGGTGTTTGTTACATTACATTCACTACTAGGAGTGAGAAAAACATCACGGGGTGGTGCGCATTGTATGGGTGTGTGTTACATTAGATTCACTAGTAGGAGTGAGAAAAACATCACGGGGTGGTGCGCATTGTATGGGTGTGTGTTACATTAGATTCACTAGTAGGAGTGAGAAAAACATCACGGGGTGGTGCGCATTGTATGGGTGTGTGTTACATTAGATTCACTAGTAGGAGTGAGAAAAACATCACGGGGTGGTGCGCATTGTATGGGTGTGTGTTACATTACATTCACTAGTAGGAGTGAGAAAAACATCACGGGGTGGTGTGCATTGTATGGGTGTATGTTACATTAGATTCACTAGTAGGAGTGAGAAAAACATCACGGGGTGGTGCGCATTGTATGGGTGTGTGTTACATTACATTCACTAGTAGGAGTGAGAAAAACATCACGGGGTGGTGCGCATTTTATGGGTGTGTGTTACATTACATTCACTAGTAGGAGTGAGAAAAACATCACGGGGTGGTGCGCATTGTATGGGTGTGTGTTACATTACATTCCCTAGTAGGAGTGAGAAAAACATCACGGGGTGGTGCGCATTGTATGGGTGTGTGTTACATTACATTCACTAGTAGGAGTGAGAGAAACATCACCTGGTGGTGCGCATTGTATCGGTGTGTGTTACATTACATTCACTACTAGGAGTGAGAAAAACATCACGGGGTGGTGCGCATTGTATGGGTGTGTGTTACATTAGATTCACTAGTAGGAGTGAGAAAAACATCACGGGGTGGTGTGCGTTGTATGGGTGTGTGTTACATTACATTCACTAGTAGGAGTGAGAAAAACATCACGGGGTGGTGCGCATTGTATGGGTGTGTGTTACATTACATTCACTAGTAGGAGTGAGAAAAACATCACGGGGTGGTGTGAATCGGAGGCTCTGAATTAGGATAGGCAGTGAGTGGCAATGTAGGATGGAGAAAAGCACCGCGGAGTTGTCAGCATGGGGAGGTCAGGGAACATGCAGTGGTAATGTAGGATAGGTTTCTGAAAAACATCACGGGGTGGGGCGCATTGTATGGGTGTGTGTTACATTAGATTCACTAGTAGGAGTGAGAAAAACATCACGGGGTGGTGCGCATTGTATGGGTGTGTTTTACATTACATTCACTAGTAGGAGTGAGAAAAACATCACGGGGTGGTGTGCATTGTATGGGTGTGTGTTACATTACATTCACTAGTAGGAGTGAGAAAAACATCACGGGGTGGTGTGAATCGGAGGGTTTGAATTAGGATAGGCAGTGATTGGCAATGTAGGATGGAGAAAAGCACCGCGGGGTGGTCAGCATGGGGAGGTCAGGGAACATGCAGTGGCAATGTAGGATGGGTTTCTGAAAAAAATCGCGGTGTGGTGCGCATTGTATGGGTGTGTGTTACATTAGATTCACTAGTAGGAGTGAGAAAAACATCACGGGGTGGTGTGCATTGTATGGGTGTGTGTTACATTACATTCACTAGTAGGAGTGAGAAAAATATCACGGGGTGGTGCGCATTGTATGGGTGTGTGTTACATTAGTTTCACTAGTAGGAGTGAGAAAAACATCACGGGGTGGTGTGCATTGTATGGGTGTGTGTTACATTACATTCACTAGTAGGAGTGAGAAAAACATAACGGGGTGGTGCGCATTGTATGGGTGTGTGTTACATTACATTCACTACTGGGAGTGTGAAAAACATCACGGGGTGGTGTGAATCGGAGGCTCTGAATTAGGATAGGCAGTGAGTGGCAATGTAGGATGGAGAAAAGCACCGCGGAGTTGTCAGCATGGGGAGGTCAGGGAACATGCAGTGGTAACGTAGGATAGGTTTCTGAAAAACATCACGGGGTGGGGCGCATTGTATGGGTGTGTGTTACATTAGATTCACTAGTAGGAGTGAGAAAAACATCACGGGGTGGTGCGCATTGTATGGGTGTGTTTTACATTACATTCACTAGTAGGAGTGAGAAAAACATCACGGGGTGGTGCGCATTGTATGGGTGTGTGTTACATTACATTCACTAGTAGGAGTGAGAAAAACATCACGGGGTGGTGTGAATCGGAGGGTCTGAATTAGGATAGGCAGTGATTGGCAATGTAGGATGGAGAAAAGCACCGCGGGGTGGTCAGCATGGGGAGGTCAGGGAACATGCAGTGGCAATGTAGGATGGGTTTCTGAAAAAAATCGCGGTGTGGTGCATATTAGATGGGTGTGTGTTACATTAGATTCACTAGTAGGAGTGACAAAAACATCACGGGGTGGTGTGCATTGTATGGGTGTGTGTTACATTACATTCACTAGTAGGAGTGAGAAAAATATCACGGGGTGGTGCGCATTGTATGGGTGTGTGTTACATTACATTCACTAGTAGGAGTGAGAAAAACATTACGGGGTGGTGCGCATTGTATGGGTGTGTGTTACATTACATTCACTACTGGGAGTGTGAAAAACATCATGGGGTAGTGTGAATCGGAGGCTCTGAATTAGGATAGGCAGTGAGTGGCAATGTAGGATGGAGAAAAGCACCGCGGAGTGGTCAGCATGGGGAGGTCAGGGAACATGCAGTGGTAACGTAGGATAGGTTTCTGAAAAACATCACGGGGTGGGGCGCATCGTATGGGTGTGTGTTACATTACATTCACTAGTAGGAGTGAGAAAATCATCACGGGGTGGTGCGCCTCGTATGGGTGTGTGTTACATTACATTCACTAGTAGGAGTGAGAAAAACATCACGGGGTGGTGCGCATCGTATGGATGTGTGTTACATTACAGTCACTAGTAGGAGTGAGAAAAACATCACGGGGTGGTGCGCACCGTATGGGTGTGTGTTACATTACATTCACTAGTAGGAGTGAGAAAAACATCACGGGGTGGTGCGCATTGTATGGGTGTGTGTTACATTATATTCACTAGTAGGAGTGAGAAAAACATCACGGGGTGGTGCGCATTGTATGGGTGTGTGTTACATTACATTCACTAGTAGGAGTGAGAAAAACATCACGGGGTGGTGCGCATTGTATGGGTGTGTGTTACATTACATTCACTATTAGGAATGAGAAAAACATCATGGGGTGGTGCGCATCGTATGGGTGTGTGTTACATTAGATTCACTAGTAGGAGTGAGAAAAACATCACGGGGTGGTGCGCATTGTATGGGTGTGTGTTACATTAGATTCACTAGTAGGAGTGAGAAAAACATCACGGGGTGGTGCGCATCGTATGGGTGTGTGTTACATTACATTCACTACTAGGAGTGAGAAAAACATCACGGGGTGGTGCGCATCGTATGGGTGTGTGTTACATTACTTTCACTACTAGGAGTGAGAAAAACATCACGGGGTGGTGCGCATCGTATGGGTGTGTGTTACATTACATTCACTAGTAGGAGTGAGAAAAACATCATGTGGTGGTGCGCATTGTATGGGTGTGTGTTACATTACATTCACTAGTAGGAGTGAGAAAAACATCACGGGGTGGTGCGCATTGTATGGGTGTGTGTTACATTAGATTCACTACTAGGAGTGAGAAAAACATCACGGGGTGGTGCGCATTGTATGGGTGTGTGTTACATTACATTCACTAGTAGGAGTGAGAAAAACATCACGGGGTGGTGCGCATTGTATGGGTGTGTGTTACATTACATTCACTAGTAGGAGTGAGAAAAACATCACGGGGTGGTGCGCATTGTATGGGTGTGTTTTACATTACATTGACTAGTAGGAGTGATAAAAACATCACGGGGTGGTGCGCATTGTATGGGTGTGTGTTACATTACATTCACTAGTAGGAGTGAGAAAAACATCAAGGGGTGGTGCGCATTGTATGGGTGTGTGTTACATTACATTCACTAGTAGGAGTGAGAAAAACATCACGGGGTGGTGCGCATTGTATGGGTGTGTGTTACATTACATTCACTAGTAGGAGTGAGAAAAATATCACGGGGTCGTGCGCATTGTATGGTTGTGTGTTACATTACATTCACTAGTAGGAGTGAGAAAAACATCACGGGGTGATGCGCATCGTATGGGTGTGTGTTACATTACATTCACTAGTAGGAGTGAGAAAAACATCACGGGGTGGTGCGCATCGTATGGGTGTGTGTTACATTACATTCACTAGTAGGAGTGAGAAAAACATCACGGGGTCGTGCGCATCGTATGCGTGTGTGTTACATTACATTCACTAGTAGGAGTGAGAAAAACATCACGGGGTGGTGCGCATCGTATGGGTGTGTGTTACATTACATTCACTAGTAGGAGTGACAAAAACATCACGGGGTCGTGCGCATCGTATGCGTGTGTGTTACATTAGATTCACTACTAGGAGTGAGAAAAACATCACGGGGTGGTGCGCATCGTATGGGTGTGTGTTACATTACATTCACTACTAGGAGTGAGAAAAACATCACGGGGTGGTGCGCATCATATGGGTGTGTGTTACATTACATTCACTAGTAGGAGTGAGAAAAACATCACGGGGTGGTGCGCATCGTATGGGTGTGTGTTAAATTACATTCACTAGTAGGAGTGAGAAAAACATCACGGGGTGGTGCGCATCGTATGGGTGTGTGTTACATTAGATTCACTAGTAGGAGTGAGGAAAACATCACCGGGTGGTGCGCATTGTATGGGTGTGTGTTACATTACATTCACTAGTAGGAGTGAGAAAAACATCACCGGGTGGTGCGCATTGTATGGGTGTGTGTTACATTACATTCACTACTAGGAGTGAGAAAAACATCACGGGGTGGTGCGCATTGTATGGGTGTGTGTTACATTAGATTCACTAGTAGGAGTGAGAAAAACATCACGGGGTGGTGCGCATTGTATGGGTGTGTGTTACATTAGATTCATTAGTAGGAGTGAGAAAAACATCACGGGGTGGTGCGCATTGTATGGGTGTGTGTTACATTAGATTCACTAGTAGGAGTGAGAAAAACATCACGGGGTGGTGCGCATTGTATGGGTTTGTGTTACATTAGATTCACTAGTAGGAGTGAGAAAAACATCACGGGGTGGTGCGCATTGTATGGGTTTGTGTTACATTAGATTCACTAGTAGGAGTGAGAAAAACATCACGGGGTGGTGCGCATCGTATGGGTGTGTGTTACATTAGATTCACTAGTAGGAGTGAGAAAAACATCACGGGGTGGTGCGCATTGTATGGGTGTGTTTTACATTACATTCACTAGTAGGAGTGAGAAAAACATCACGGGGTGGTGTGCATTGTATGGGTGTGTGTTACATTACATTCACTAGTAGGAGTGAGAAAAACATCACGGGGTGGTGTGAATCGGAGGGTTTGAATTAGGATAGGCAGTGATTGGCAATGTAGGATGGAGAAAAGCACCGCGGGGTGGTCAGCATGGGGAGGTCAGGGAACATGCAGTGGCAATGTAGGATGGGTTTCTGAAAAAAATCGCGGTGTGGTGCGCATTGTATGGGTGTGTGTTACATTAGATTCACTAGTAGGAGTGAGAAAAACATCACGGGGTGGTGTGCATTGTATGGGTGTGTGTTACATTACATTCACTAGTAGGAGTGAGAAAAATATCACGGGGTGGTGCGCATTGTATGGGTGTGTGTTACATTAGTTTCACTAGTAGGAGTGAGAAAAACATCACGGGGTGGTGTGCATTGTATGGGTGTGTGTTACATTACATTCACTAGTAGGAGTGAGAAAAACATAACGGGGTGGTGCGCATTGTATGGGTGTGTGTTACATTACATTCACTACTGGGAGTGTGAAAAACATCACGGGGTGGTGTGAATCGGAGGCTCTGAATTAGGATAGGCAGTGAGTGGCAATGTAGGATGGAGAAAAGCACCGCGGAGTTGTCAGCATGGGGAGGTCAGGGAACATGCAGTGGTAACGTAGGATAGGTTTCTGAAAAACATCACGGGGTGGGGCGCATTGTATGGGTGTGTGTTACATTAGATTCACTAGTAGGAGTGAGAAAAACATCACGGGGTGGTGCGCATTGTATGGGTGTGTTTTACATTACATTCACTAGTAGGAGTGAGAAAAACATCACGGGGTGGTGCGCATTGTATGGGTGTGTGTTACATTACATTCACTAGTAGGAGTGAGAAAAACATCACGGGGTGGTGTGAATCGGAGGGTCTGAATTAGGATAGGCAGTGATTGGCAATGTAGGATGGAGAAAAGCACCGCGGGGTGGTCAGCATGGGGAGGTCAGGGAACATGCAGTGGCAATGTAGGATGGGTTTCTGAAAAAAATCGCGGTGTGGTGCATATTAGATGGGTGTGTGTTACATTAGATTCACTAGTAGGAGTGACAAAAACATCACGGGGTGGTGTGCATTGTATGGGTGTGTGTTACATTACATTCACTAGTAGGAGTGAGAAAAATATCACGGGGTGGTGCGCATTGTATGGGTGTGTGTTACATTACATTCACTAGTAGGAGTGAGAAAAACATTACGGGGTGGTGCGCATTGTATGGGTGTGTGTTACATTACATTCACTACTGGGAGTGTGAAAAACATCATGGGGTAGTGTGAATCGGAGGCTCTGAATTAGGATAGGCAGTGAGTGGCAATGTAGGATGGAGAAAAGCACCGCGGAGTGGTCAGCATGGGGAGGTCAGGGAACATGCAGTGGTAACGTAGGATAGGTTTCTGAAAAACATCACGGGGTGGGGCGCATCGTATGGGTGTGTGTTACATTACATTCACTAGTAGGAGTGAGAAAATCATCACGGGGTGGTGCGCCTCGTATGGGTGTGTGTTACATTACATTCACTAGTAGGAGTGAGAAAAACATCACGGGGTGGTGCGCATCGTATGGATGTGTGTTACATTACAGTCACTAGTAGGAGTGAGAAAAACATCACGGGGTGGTGCGCACCGTATGGGTGTGTGTTACATTACATTCACTAGTAGGAGTGAGAAAAACATCACGGGGTGGTGCGCATTGTATGGGTGTGTGTTACATTATATTCACTAGTAGGAGTGAGAAAAACATCACGGGGTGGTGCGCATTGTATGGGTGTGTGTTACATTACATTCACTAGTAGGAGTGAGAAAAACATCACGGGGTGGTGCGCATTGTATGGGTGTGTGTTACATTACATTCACTATTAGGAATGAGAAAAACATCATGGGGTGGTGCGCATCGTATGGGTGTGTGTTACATTAGATTCACTAGTAGGAGTGAGAAAAACATCACGGGGTGGTGCGCATTGTATGGGTGTGTGTTACATTAGATTCACTAGTAGGAGTGAGAAAAACATCACGGGGTGGTGCGCATCGTATGGGTGTGTGTTACATTACATTCACTACTAGGAGTGAGAAAAACATCACGGGGTGGTGCGCATCGTATGGGTGTGTGTTACATTACTTTCACTACTAGGAGTGAGAAAAACATCACGGGGTGGTGCGCATCGTATGGGTGTGTGTTACATTACATTCACTAGTAGGAGTGAGAAAAACATCATGTGGTGGTGCGCATTGTATGGGTGTGTGTTACATTACATTCACTAGTAGGAGTGAGAAAAACATCACGGGGTGGTGCGCATTGTATGGGTGTGTGTTACATTAGATTCACTACTAGGAGTGAGAAAAACATCACGGGGTGGTGCGCATTGTATGGGTGTGTGTTACATTACATTCACTAGTAGGAGTGAGAAAAACATCACGGGGTGGTGCGCATTGTATGGGTGTGTGTTACATTACATTCACTAGTAGGAGTGAGAAAAACATCACGGGGTGGTGCGCATTGTATGGGTGTGTTTTACATTACATTGACTAGTAGGAGTGATAAAAACATCACGGGGTGGTGCGCATTGTATGGGTGTGTGTTACATTACATTCACTAGTAGGAGTGAGAAAAACATCAAGGGGTGGTGCGCATTGTATGGGTGTGTGTTACATTACATTCACTAGTAGGAGTGAGAAAAACATCACGGGGTGGTGCGCATTGTATGGGTGTGTGTTACATTACATTCACTAGTAGGAGTGAGAAAAATATCACGGGGTCGTGCGCATTGTATGGTTGTGTGTTACATTACATTCACTAGTAGGAGTGAGAAAAACATCACGGGGTGATGCGCATCGTATGGGTGTGTGTTACATTACATTCACTAGTAGGAGTGAGAAAAACATCACGGGGTGGTGCGCATCGTATGGGTGTGTGTTACATTACATTCACTAGTAGGAGTGAGAAAAACATCACGGGGTCGTGCGCATCGTATGCGTGTGTGTTACATTACATTCACTAGTAGGAGTGAGAAAAACATCACGGGGTGGTGCGCATCGTATGGGTGTGTGTTACATTACATTCACTAGTAGGAGTGACAAAAACATCACGGGGTCGTGCGCATCGTATGCGTGTGTGTTACATTAGATTCACTACTAGGAGTGCGAAAAACATCACGGGGTGGTGCGCATCGTATGGGTGTGTGTTACATTACATTCACTACTAGGAGTGAGAAAAACATCACGGGGTGGTGCGCATCATATGGGTGTGTGTTACATTACATTCACTAGTAGGAGTGAGAAAAACATCACGGGGTGGTGCGCATCGTATGGGTGTGTGTTAAATTACATTCACTAGTAGGAGTGAGAAAAACATCACGGGGTGGTGCGCATCGTATGGGTGTGTGTTACATTAGATTCACTAGTAGGAGTGAGGAAAACATCACCGGGTGGTGCGCATTGTATGGGTGTGTGTTACATTACATTCACTAGTAGGAGTGAGAAAAACATCACCGGGTGGTGCGCATTGTATGGGTGTGTGTTACATTACATTCACTACTAGGAGTGAGAAAAACATCACGGGGTGGTGCGCATTGTATGGGTGTGTGTTACATTAGATTCACTAGTAGGAGTGAGAAAAACATCACGGGGTGGTGCGCATTGTATGGGTGTGTGTTACATTAGATTCATTAGTAGGAGTGAGAAAAACATCACGGGGTGGTGCGCATTGTATGGGTGTGTGTTACATTAGATTCACTAGTAGGAGTGAGAAAAACATCACGGGGTGGTGCGCATTGTATGGGTTTGTGTTACATTAGATTCACTAGTAGGAGTGAGAAAAACATCACGGGGTGGTGCGCATCGTATGGGTGTGTGTTACATTAGATTCACTACTAGGAGTGAGAAAAACATCACGGGGTGGTGCGCATTGTATGGGTGTGTGTTACATTACATTCACTAGTAGGAGTGAGAAAAACATCACGGGGTGGTGCGCATTGTATGGGTGTGTGTTACATTACATTCACTAGTAGGAGTGAGAAAAACATCACCGGGTGGTGCGCATTGTATGGGTGTGTGTTACATTACATTCACTACTAGGAGTGAGAAATCATCACGGTGTGGTGCGCATTGTATGGGTGTGTGTTACATTACATTCACTAGTAGGAGTGAGAAAAACATCACGGGGTGGTGCGCATTGTATGGGTGTGTGTTACATTAGATTCACTACTAGGAGTGAGAAAAACATCACGGGGTGGTGCGCATTGTATGGGTGTGTGTTACATTAGATTCACTACTAGGAGTGAGAAAAACATCACGGGGTGGTGCGCATTGTATGGGTGTGTGTTACATTAGATTCACTAGTAGGAGTGAGAAAAACATCACGGGGTGGTGCGCATTGTATGGGTTTGTGTTACATTAGATTCACTAGTAGGAGTGAGAAAAACATCACGGGGTGGTGCGCATTGTATGGGTGTGTGTTACATTAGATTCACTACTAGGAGTGAGAAAAACATCACGAGGTGGTGCGCATTGTATGCTTGTGTGTTACATTACATTCACTAGTAGGAGTGAGAAAAACATCACGGGGTGGTGCGCATTGTATGGGTGTGTGTTACATTACATTCACTAGTAGGAGTGAGAAAAACATCACGGGGTGGTGCGCATTGTATGGGTGTGTGTTACATTACATTCACTAGTAGGAGTGAGAAAAACATCACGGGGTGGTGCGCATTGTATGGGTGTGTGTTACATTACATTCACTATTAGGAGTGAGAAAAACATCATGGGGTGGTGCGCATTGTATGGGTGTGTGTTACATTAGATTCACTAGTAGGAGTGAGAAAAACATCACGGGGTGGTGCGCATTGTATGGGTGTGTGTTACATTAGATTCACTAGTAGGAGTGAGAAAAACATCACCGGGTGGTGCGCATCTTATGGGTGTGTGTTACATTACATTCACTACTAGGAGTGAGAAAAACATCACGGGGTGGTGCGCATCGTATGGGTGTGTGTTACATTACTTTCACTACTAGGAGTGAGAAAAACATCACGGGGTGGTGCGCATCGTATGGGTGTGTGTTACATTACATTCACTAGTAGGAGTGAGAAAAACATCATGGGGTGGTGCGCATTGTATGGGTGTGTGTTACATTACATTCACTAGTAGGAGTGAGAAAAACATCACGGGGTGGTGCGCATTGTATGGGTGTGTGTTACATTAGATTCACTAGTAGGAGTGAGAAAAACATCACGGGGTGGTGCGCATTGTATGGGTGTGTGTTACATTAGATTCACTACTAGGAGTGAGAAAAACATCACGGGGTGGTGCGCATTGTATGGGTGTGTGTTACATTACATTCACTAGTAGGAGTGAGAAAAACATCACGGGGTGGTGCGCATTGTATGGGTGTGTGTTACATTACATTCACTAGTAGGAGTGAGAAAAACATCACGGGGTGGTGCGCATTGTATGGGTGTGTGTTACATTACATTCACTACTAGGAGTGAGAAAAACATCACGGGGTGGTGCGCATTGTATGGGTGTGTGTTACATTACATTCACTATTAGGAGTGAGAAAAACATCACGGGGTGGTGCGCATTGTATGGGTGTGTGTTACATTACATTCACTATTAGGAGTGAGAAAAACATCACTGGGTGGTGCGCATTGTATGGGTGTGTGTTACATTAGATTCACTAGTAGGAGAGAGAAAAACATCACGGGGTGGTGCGCATTGTATGGGTGTGTGTTACATTAGATTCACTAGTAGGAGTGAGAAAAACATCACGGGGTGGTGCGCATTTTATGGGTGTGTGTTAGATTAGATTCACTACTAGGAGTGAGAAAAACATCACGGGGTGGTGCGCATTGTATGGGTGTGTGTTACATTACATTCACTAGTAGGAGTGAGAAAAACATCACGGGGTGTTGCGCATTGTATGGGTGTGTGTTACATTACATTCACTAGTAGGAGTGAGAAAAACATCACGGGGTGGTGCGCATTGTATGGGTGTGTGTTACATTAGATTCACTAGTAGGAGTGAGAAAAACATCACGGGGTGGTGCGCATTGTATGGGTGTGTGTTACATTACATTCACTAGTAGGAGTGAGAAAAACATCACGGGGTGGTGCGCATTGTATGGGTGTGTGTTACATTAGATTCACTACTAGGAGTGAGAAAAACATCACGGTGTGGTGCGCATTGTATGGGTGTGTGTTACATTACATTCACTACTAGGAGTGAGAAAAACATCATGGGGTGGTGCGCATTATATGCGTGTGTGTTACATTACATTCTCTAGTAGGAGTGAGAAAAACATCACGGGGTGGTGCGCATTGTATGGGTGTGTTTTACATTACATTCACTAGTAGGAGTGATAAAAACATCACGGGGTGGTGCGCATTGTATGGGTGTGTTTTACATTACATTCACTAGTAGGAGTGATAAAAACATCACGGGGTGGTGCGCATTGTATGGGTGTGTGTTACATTACATTCACTAGTAGGAGTGAGAAAAACATCACGGGGTGGTGCGCATTGAATGGGTGTGTGTTACATTACATTCACTAGTAGGAGTGAGAAAAACATCACGGGGTGGTGCGCATTGTATGGGTGTGTGTTACATTACATTCACTAGTAGGAGTGAGAAAAACATCACGGGGTGGTGCGCATTGTATGGGTGTGTGTTACATTAGATTCACTAGTAGGAGTGAGAAAAACATCACCGGGTGGTGCGCATCGTATGGGTGTGTGTTACATTACATTCACTACTAGGAGTGAGAAAAACATCACGGGGTGGTGCGCATCGTATGGGTGTGTGTTACATTACTTTCACTACTAGGAGTGAGAAAAACATCACGGGGTGGTGCGCATCGTATGGGTGTGTGTTACATTACATTCACTAGTAGGAGTGAGAAAAACATCATGGGGTGGTGCGCATTGTATGGGTGTGTGTTACATTACATTCACTAGTAGGAGTGAGAAAAACATCACGGGGTGGTGCGCATTGTATGGGTGTGTGTTACATTAGATTCACTAGTAGGAGTGAGAAAAACATCACGGGGTGGTGCGCATTGTATGGGTGTGTGTTACATTACATTCACTAGTAGGAGTGAGAAAAACATCACGGGGTGGTGCGCATTGTATGGGTGTGTGTTACATTAGATTCACTACTAGGAGTGAGAAAAACATCACGGTGTGGTGCGCATTGTATGGGTGTGTGTTACATTACATTCACTACTAGGAGTGAGAAAAACATCATGGGGTGGTGCGCATTATATGCGTGTGTGTTACATTACATTCACTAGTAGGAGTGAGAAAAACATCACGGGGTGGTGCGCATTGTATGGGTGTGTTTTACATTACATTCACTAGTAGGAGTGATAAAAACATCACGGGGTGGTGCGCATTGTATGGGTGTGTTTTACATTACATTCACTAGTAGGAGTGATAAAAACATCACGGGGTGGTGCGCATTGTATGGGTGTGTGTTACATTACATTCACTAGTAGGAGTGAGAAAAACATCACGGGGTGGTGCGCATTGAATGGGTGTGTGTTACATTACATTCACTAGTAGGAGTGAGAAAAACATCACGGGGTGGTGCGCATTGTATGGGTGTGTGTTACATTACATTCACTAGTAGGAGTGAGAAAAACATCACGGGGTGGTGCGCATTGTATGGGTGTGTGTTACATTAGATTCACTAGTAGGAGTGAGAAAAACATCACCGGGTGGTGCGCATCGTATGGGTGTGTGTTACATTACATTCACTACTAGGAGTGAGAAAAACATCACGGGGTGGTGCGCATCGTATGGGTGTGTGTTACATTACTTTCACTACTAGGAGTGAGAAAAACATCACGGGGTGGTGCGCATCGTATGGGTGTGTGTTACATTACATTCACTAGTAGGAGTGAGAAAAACATCATGGGGTGGTGCGCATTGTATGGGTGTGTGTTACATTACATTCACTAGTAGGAGTGAGAAAAACATCACGGGGTGGTGCGCATTGTATGGGTGTGTGTTACATTAGATTCACTAGTAGGAGTGAGAAAAACATCACGGGGTGGTGCGCATTGTATGGGTGTGTGTTACATTAGATTCACTACTAGGAGTGAGAAAAACATCACGGGGTGGTGCGCATTGTATGGGTGTGTGTTACATTACATTCACTAGTAGGAGTGAGAAAAACATCACGGGGTGGTGCGCATTGTATGGGTTTGTGTTACATTACATTCACTAGTAGGAGTGAGAAAAACATCACGGGGTGGTGCGCATTGTATGGGTTTGTGTTACATTACATTCACTAGTAGGAGTGAGAAAAACATCACGGGGTGGTGCGCATTGTATGGGTGTGTGTTACATTACATTCACTAGTAGGAGTGAGAAAAACATCACGGGGTGGTGCGCATTGTATGGGTGTGTGTTACATTACATTCACTAGTAGGAGTGAGAAAAACATCACGGGGTGGTGCGCATTGTATGGGTGTGTGTTACATTACATTCACTATTAGGAGTGAGAAAAACATCACGGGGTGGTGCGCATTGTATGGGTGTGTGTTACATTAGATTCACTAGTAGGAGTGAGAAAAACATCACGGGGTGGTGCGCATTGTATGGGTGTGTGTTACATTAGATTCACTAGTAGGAGTGAGAAAAACATCACGGGGTGGTGCGCATTTTATGGGTGTGTGTTACATTAGATTCACTACTAGGAGTGAGAAAAACATCACGGGGTGGTGCGCATTGTATGGGTGTGTGTTACATTACATTCACTAGTAGGAGTGAGAAAAACATCACGGGGTGGTGCGCATTGTATGGGTGTGTGTTACATTACATTCACTAGTAGGAGTGAGAAAAACATCACGGGGTGGTGCGGATTGTATGGGTGTGTGTTACATTACATTCACTAGTAGGAGTGAGAAAAACATCACGGGGTGGTGCGCATTGTATGGGTGTGTGTTACATTACATTCACTAGTAGGAGTGAGAAAAACATCACGGGGTGGTGCGCATTGTATGGGTGTGTGTTACATTACATTCACTAGTAGGAGTGAGAAAAACATCACGGGGTGGTGCGCATTGTATGGGTGTGTGTTACATTACATTCACTAGTAGGAGTGAGAAAAACATCACGGGGTGGTGCGCATTGTATGGGTGTGTGTTACATTACATTCACTAGTAGGAGTGAGAAAAACATCACGGGGTGGTGCGCATTGTATGGGTGTGTTTTACATTACATTCACTAGTAGGAGTGATAAAAACATCACGGGGTGGTGCGCATTGTATGGGTGTGTGTTACATTACATTCACTAGTAGGAGTGAGAAAAACATCACGGGGTGGTGCGCATTGAATGGGTGTGTGTTACATTACATTCACTAGTAGGAGTGAGAAAAATATCACGGGGTGGTGCGCATTTTATGGGTGTGTGTTACATTACATTCACTAGTAGGAGTGAGAAAAATATCACGGGGTGGTACGCATTGTATGGGTGTGTGTTACATTACATTCACTAGTAGGAGTGAGAAAAACATCACGGGGTGGTGCGCCTTGTATGGGTGTGTGTTACATTAGATTCACTAGTAGGAGTGAGAAAAACATCACGGGGTGGTGCGCATTGTATGGGTGTGTGTTACATTACATTCACTAGTAGGAGTGAGAAAAACATCACGGGGTGGTGCGCATCGTATGGGTGTGTGTTACATTACATTCACTAGTAGGAGTGAGAAAAACATCACGGCGTGGTGCGCATCGTATGGGTGTGTGTTACATTACATTCACTAGTAGGAGTGAGAAAAACATCCCGGGTTGGTGCGCATCGTATGGGTGTGTGTTACATTAGATTCACTACTAGGAGTGAGAAAAACATCACGGGGTGGTGCGCATTGTATGGGTGTGTGTTATATTACATTCACTACTAGGAGTGAGAAAAACATCACGGGGTGGTGCGCATCGTATGGGTGTGTGTTACATTACATTCACTAGTAGGAGTGAGAAAAACATCACGGGGTGGTGCGCATCGTATGGGTGTGTGTTAAATTACATTCACTAGTAGGAGTGAGAAAAACATCACGGGGTGGTGCGCATCGTATGGGTGTGTGTTACATTAGATTCACTAGTAGGAGTGAGAAAAACATCACCGGGTGGTGCGCATTGTATGGGTGTGTGTTACATTACATTCACTAGTAGGAGTGAGAAAAACATCACCGGGTGGTGCGCATTGTATGGGTGTGTGTTACATTACATTCACTAGTAGGAGTGAGAAAAACATCACGGGGTGGTGCGCATTGTATGGGTGTGTGTTACATTAGATTCACTAGTAGGAGTGAGAAAAACATCACGGGGTGGTGCGCATTGTATGGGTGTGTGTTACATTAGATTCATTAGTAGGAGTGAGAAAAACATCACGGGGTGGTGCGCATTGTATGGGTGTGTGTTACATTAGATTCACTAGTAGGAGTGAGAAAAACATCACGGGGTGGTGCGCATTGTATGGGTTTGTGTTACATTAGATTCACTAGTAGGAGTGAGACAAACATCACGGGGTGGTGCGCATTGTATGGGTGTGTGTTACATTAGATTCACTACTAGGAGTGAGAAAAACATCACGGGGTGGTGCGCATTGTATGGGTGTGTGTTACATTACATTCACTAGTAGGAGTGAGAAAAACATCACGGGGTGGTGCGCATTGTATGTGTGTGTGTTACATTACATTCACTAGTAGGAGTGAGAAAAACATCACGGGGTGGTGCGCATTGTATGGGTGTGTGTTACATTAGATTCACTAGTAGGAGTGAGAAAAACATCACGGGGTGGTGCGCATTGTATGGGTGTGTGTTACATTAGATTCACTAGTAGGAGTGAGAAAAACATCACGGGGTGGTGCGCATCGTATGGGTGTGTGTTACATTACATTCACTACAAGGCGTGAGAAAAACATCACGGGGTGGTGCGCATCGTATGGGTGTGTGTTACATTACTTTCACTACTAGGAGTGAGAAAAACATCACGGAGTGGTGCGCATTGTATGGGTGTGTGTTACATTACATTCACTAGTAGGAGTGAGAAAAACATCACAGGGTGGTGCGCATTGTATGGGTGTGTGTTACATTACATTCACTAGTAGGAGTGAGAAAAACATCACGGGGTGGTGCGCATTGTATGGGTGTGTGTTACATTACATTCACTAGTAGGAGTGAGAAAAACATCACCGGGTGGTGCGCATTGTATGGGTGTGTGTTACATTACTTTCACTACTAGAAGTGAGAAATCATCACGGTGTGGTGCGCATTGTATGGGTGCGTGTTACATTACATTCACTAGCAGGAGTGAGAAAAACATCACGGGGTGGTGCGCATTGTATGGGTGTGTGTTACATTACATTCACTAGTAGGAGTGAGAAAAACATCACGGGGTGGTGCGCATTGTATGGGTGTGTGTTAAATTACATTCACTAGTAGGAGTGAGAAAAACATCACGGGGTGGTGCGCATTGTATGGGTGTGTGTTACATTACATTCACTAGTAGGAGTGAGAAAAACATCACGGGGTGGTGCGCATTGTATGGGTGTGTGTTACATTACATTCACTAGTAGGAGTGAGAAAAACATCACGGGGTGGTGCGCATCGTATGGGTGTGTGTTACATTACATTCACTACTAGGAGTGAGAAAAACATCACGGGGTGGTGCGCATTGCATGGGTGTGTGTTACATTACATTCACTAGTAGGAGTGAGAAAAACATCACGGGGTGGTGCGCATTGTATGGGTGTGTGTTACATTACATTCACTAGTAGGAGTGAGAAAAACATCACGGGGTGGTGCGGATTGTATGGGTGTGTGTTACATTACATTCACTAGTAGGAGTGAGAAAAACATCACGGGGTGGTGCGCATTGTATGGGTGTGTGTTACATTACATTCACTAGTAGGAGTGAGAAAAACATCACGGGGTGGTGCGCATTGAATGGGTGTGTGTTACATTACATTCACTAGTAGGAGTGAGAAAAACATCACGGGGTGGTGCGCATTGTATGGGTGTGTGTTACATTACATTCACTAGTAGGAGTGAGAAAAACATCACGGGGTGGTGCGCATTGTATGGGTGTGTGTTACATTAGATTCACTAGTAGGAGTGAGAAAAACATCACCGGGTGGTGCGCATCGTATGGGTGTGTGTTACATTACATTCACTACTAGGAGTGAGAAAAACATCACGGGGTGGTGCGCATCGTATGGGTGTGTGTTACATTACTTTCACTACTAGGAGTGAGAAAAACATCACGGGGTGGTGCGCATCGTATGGGTGTGTGTTACATTACATTCACTAGTAGGAGTGAGAAAAACATCATGGGGTGGTGCGCATTGTATGGGTGTGTGTTACATTACATTCACTAGTAGGAGTGAGAAAAACATCACGGGGTGGTGCGCATTGTATGGGTGTGTGTTACATTAGATTCACTAGTAGGAGTGAGAAAAACATCACGGGGTGGTGCGCATTGTATGGGTGTGTGTTACATTAGATTCACTACTAGGAGTGAGAAAAACATCACGGGGTGGTGCGCATTGTATGGGTGTGTGTTACATTACATTCACTAGTAGGAGTGAGAAAAACATCACGGGGTGGTGCGCATTGTATGGGTTTGTGTTACATTACATTCACTAGTAGGAGTGAGAAAAACATCACGGGGTGGTGCGCATTGTATGGGTGTGTGTTACATTACATTCACTAGTAGGAGTGAGAAAAACATCACGGGGTGGTGCGCATTGTATGGGTGTGTGTTACATTACATTCACTATTAGGAGTGAGAAAAACATCACGGGGTGGTGCGCATTGTATGGGTGTGTGTTACATTACATTCACTATTAGGAGTGAGAAAAACATCACGGGGTGGTGCGCATTGTATGGGTGTGTGTTACATTAGATTCACTAGTAGGAGTGAGAAAAACATCACGGGGTGGTGCGCATTGTATGGGTGTGTGTTACATTAGATTCACTAGTAGGAGTGAGAAAAACATCACGGGGTGGTGCGCATTTTATGGGTGTGTGTTACATTAGATTCACTACTAGGAGTGAGAAAAACATCACGGGGTGGTGCGCATTGTATGGGTGTGTGTTACATTACATTCACTAGTAGGAGTGAGAAAAACATCACGGGGTGGTGCGCATTGTATGGGTGTGTGTTACATTACATTCACTAGTAGGAGTGAGAAAAACATCACGGGGTGGTGCGGATTGTATGGGTGTGTGTTACATTACATTCACTAGTAGGAGTGAGAAAAACATCACGGGGTGGTGCGCATTGTATGGGTGTGTGTTACATTACATTCACTAGTAGGAGTGAGAAAAACATCACGGGGTGGTGCGGATTGTATGGGTGTGTGTTACATTACATTCACTAGTAGGAGTGAGAAAAACATCACGGGGTGGGGCGCATTGTATGGGTGTGTGTTACATTACATTCACTAGTAGGAGTGAGAAAAACATCACGGGGTGGTGCGCATTGTATGGGTGTGTGTTACATTACATTCACTAGTAGGAGTGAGAAAAACATCACGGGGTGGTGCGCATTGTATGGGTGTGTTTTACATTACATTCACTAGTAGGAGTGATAAAAACATCACGGGGTGGTGCGCATTGTATGGGTGTGTGTTACATTACATTCACTACTAGGAGTGAGAAAAACATCACGGGGTGGTGCGCATTGAATGGGTGTGTGTTACATTACATTCACTAGTAGGAGTGAGAAAAATATCACGGGGTGGTGCGCATTTTATGGGTGTGTGTTACATTACATTCACTAGTAGGAGTGAGAAAAATATCACGGGGTGGTGCGCATTGTATGGGTGTGTGTTACATTACATTCACTAGTAGGAGTGAGAAAAACATCACGGGGTGGTGCGCCTTGTATGGGTGTGTGTTACATTAGATTCACTAGTAGGAGTGAGAAAAACATCACGGGGTGGTGCGCATTGTATGGGTGTGTGTTACATTACATTCACTAGTAGGAGTGAGAAAAACATCACGGGGTGGTGCGCATCGTATGGGTGTGTGTTACATTACATTCACTAGTAGGAGTGAGAAAAACATCACGGCGTGGTGCGCATCGTATGGGTGTGTGTTACATTACATTCACTAGTAGGAGTGAGAAAAACATCCCGGGTTGGTGCGCATCGTATGGGTGTGTGTTACATTAGATTCACTACTAGGAGTGAGAAAAACATCACGGGGTGGTGCGCATTGTATGGGTGTGTGTTATATTACATTCACTACTAGGAGTGAGAAAAACATCACGGGGTGGTGCGCATCGTATGGGTGTGTGTTACATTACATTCACTAGTAGGAGTGAGAAAAACATCACGGGGTGGTGCGCATCGTATGGGTGTGTGTTAAATTACATTCACTAGTAGGAGTGAGAAAAACATCACGGGGTGGTGCGCATCGTATGGGTGTGTGTTACATTAGATTCACTAGTAGGAGTGAGAAAAACATCACCGGGTGGTGCGCATTGTATGGGTGTGTGTTACATTACATTCACTAGTAGGAGTGAGAAAAACATCACCGGGTGGTGCGCATTGTATGGGTGTGTGTTACATTACATTCACTAGTAGGAGTGAGAAAAACATCACGGGGTGGTGCGCATTGTATGGGTGTGTGTTACATTAGATTCACTAGTAGGAGTGAGGAAAACATCACGGGGTGGTGCGCATTGTATGGGTGTGTGTTACATTAGATTCATTAGTAGGAGTGAGAAAACATCACGGGGTGGTGCGCATCGTATGGGTGTGTGTTACATTACATTCACTACTAGGAGTGAGAAAACATCACGGGGTGGTGCGCCATTGTATGGGTTTGTGTTACATTAGATTCACTAGTAGGAGTGAGAAAAACATCACGGGGTGGTGCGCATTGTATGGGTGTGTGTTACATTAGATTCACTACTAGGAGTGAGAAAAACATCACGGGGTGGTGCGCATTGTATGGGTGTGTGTTACATTACATTCACTAGTAGGAGTGAGAAAAACATCACGGGGTGGTGCGCATGTATGTGTGTGTGTTACATTACATTCACTAGTAGGAGTGAGAAAACATCACGGGGTGGTGCGCATTGTATGGGTGTGTGTTACATTAGCATTCACTAGTAGGAGTGAGAAAATCATCACGGGGTGGTGCGCATTGTATGGGTGTGTGTTACATTAGATTCACTAGTAGGAGTGAGAAAAACATCACGGGGTGGTGCGCATCGTATGGGTGTGTGTTACATTACATTCACTACAAGGAGTGAGAAAAACATCACGGGGTGGTGCGCATCGTATGGGTGTGTGTTACATTACTTTCACTACTAGGAGTGAGAAAAACATCACGGGGTGGTGCGCATTGTATGGGTGTGTGTTACATTACTTTCACTACTAGGAGTGAGAAAAACATCACGGGGTGGTGCGCATTGTATGGGTGTGTGTTACATTACATTCACTAGTAGGAGTGAGAAAAACATCACGGGGTGGTGCGCATTGTATGGGTGTGTGTTACATTACATTCACTAGTAGGAGTGAGAAAAACATCACGGGGTGGTGCGCATTGTATGGGTGGTGTGTTACATTCATTCACTAGTAGGAGTGAGAAAAACATCACCGGGTGGTGCGCATTGTATGGGTGTGTGTTACATTACTTTCACTACTAGAAGTGAGAAATCATCACGTGTGGTGCGCATTGTATGGGTGCGTGTTACATTACATTCACTAGCAGGAGTGAGAAAAACATCACGGGGTGGTGCGCATTGTATGGGTGTGTGTTACATTACATCACTAGTAGGAGTGAGAAAAACATCACGGGGTGGTGCGCATTGTATGGGTGTGTGTTAAATTACGTTCACTAGTAGGAGTGAGAAAAACATCACGGGGTGGTGCGCATTGTATGGGTGTGTGTTACATTACATTCACTAGTAGGAGTGAGAAAAACATCACGGGGTGGTGCGCATTGTATGGGTGTGTGTTACATTACATTCACTAGTAGGAGTGAGAAAAACATCACGGGGTGGTGCGCATCGTATGGGTGTGTGTTACATTACATTCACTACTAGGAGTGAGAAAAACATCACGGGGTGGTGCGCATCGTATGGGTGTGTGTTACATTACTTTCACTACTAGGAGTGAGAAAAACATCACGGGTGGTGCGCATGTATGGGTGTGTGTTACATTACATTCACTAGTAGGAGTGAGAAAAACATCACGGGTTGGTGCGCATTGTATGGGTGTGTGTTACATTACATTCACTAGTAGGAGTGAGAAAAACATCACGGGGTGGTGCGCATTGTATGAGTGTGTGTTACATTAGATTCACTAGTAGGAGTGAGAAAAACATCACGGGGTGGTGCGCATTGTATGGGTGTGTGTTACATTAGATTCACTAGTAGGAGTGAGAAAAACATCACGGGGTGGTGCGCATCGTATGGGTGTGTGTTACATTACATTCACTACTAGGAGTGAGAAAAACATCACGGGTGGTGCGCATCGTATGGGTGTGTGTTACATTTACTTTCACTACTAGGAGTGAGAAAAACATCACGGGGTGGTGCGCATCGTATGGTTGTGTGTTACATTACATTCACTAGTAGGAGTGAGAAAAACATCACGGTTTGGTGCGCATTGTATGGGTGTGTGTTTACATTACATTCACTAGTAGGAGTGAGAAAAACATCACGGGGTGGTGCGCATTGTATGGGTGTGTGTTACATTAGATCACTAGTAGGAGTGAGAAAAACATCACAGGGTGGTGCGCATTGTATGGGTGTGTGTTACATTAGATTCACTAGTAGGAGTGAGAAAAACATCACGGGGTGGTGCGCATCGTATGGGTGTGTGTTACATTACATTCACTACTAGGAGTGAGAAAAACATCACGGGGTGGTGCGCATCGTATGGGTGTGTGTTACATTACTTTCACTACTAGGAGTGAGAAAAACATCACGAGGTGGTGCGCATCGTATGTGTGTGTGTTACATTACATTCACTAGTAGGAGTGAGAAAAACATCACGGTTTGGTGCGCATTGTATGGGTGTGTTACATTACATTCACTAGTAGGAGTGAGAAAAACATCACGGGGTGGTGCGCATTGTATGGGTGTGTGTTACATTTAGATTCACTAGTAGGAGTGAGAAAAACATCACGGGGTGGTGCGCATTGTATGGGTGTGTGTTACATTAGATTCACTAGTAGGAGTGAGAAAAACATCACGGGGTGGTGCGCATTGTATGGGTGTGTGTGTACATTAGATTCACTATGTAGGAGTGAGAAAAACATCACGGGGTGGTGCGCATCGTATTGGTGTGTGTTACATTACATTCACTACTAGGAGTGAGAAAAACATCACGGGGTGGTGCGCATCGTATGGGTGTGTGTTACATTACTTTCACTACTAGGAGTGAGAAAAACATCACGGGGTGGTGCGCATCGTATGGGTGTGTGTTACATTACATTCACTAGTAGGAGTGAGAAAAACATCACGGTTTGGTGCGCATCGTATGGGTGTGTGTTACATTACATTCACTATTAGGAGTGAGAAAACATCACGGGGTGGTGCGCATTGTATGGGTGTGTGTTACATTACATTCACTAGTAGGAGTGAGAAAAACATCACGGGGTGGTGCGCATTGTATGGGTGTGTGTTACATTACATTCACTAGTAGGAGTGAGAAAAACATCACCGGGTGGTGCGCATTGTATGGGTGTGTGTTACATTACATTCACTACTAGGAGTGAGAAATCATCACGGTGCGGTGCGCATTGTATGGGTGTGTGTTACATTACATTCACTAGCAGGAGTGAGAAAAACATCACGGGGCGGTGCGCATTGTATGGGTGTGTGTTACATTACATTCACTAGCAGGAGTGATAAAAACATCACGGGGTGGTGCGCATTGTATGGGTGTGTGTTACATTACATTCACTAGTAGGAGTGAGAAAAACATCACGGGGTGGTGCGCATTGTATGGGTGTGTGTTACATTACATTCACTAGTAGGAGTGAGAAAAACATCACGGGGTGGTGCGCATTGTATGGGCGTGTGTTACATTACATTCACCTAGTAGGAGTGAGAAAAACATCACCGGGTGGTGCGCATTGTATGGGTGTGTGTTACATTACATTCACTACTAGGAGTGAGAAATCATCACGGTGTGGTGCGCATGTATGGGTGTGTGTTACATTACATTCACTAGCAGGAGTGAGAAAAACATCACGGGGTGGTGCGCATTGTATGGGTGTGTGTTACATTACATTCACTAGTAGGAGTGAGAAAAACATCACGGGGTGTGCGCATTGTTATGGGTGTGTGTTACATTACATTCACTAGTAGGAGTGAGAAAAACATCACGGGGTGGTGCGCATCGTATGGGTGTGTGTTACATTAGATTCACTAGTAGGAGTGAGAAAAACATCACGGGGTGGTGCGCATCGTATGGGTGTGTGTTACATTAGATTCACTACTAGGAGTGAGAAAAACATCACGGGGTGGTGCGCATCGTATGGGTGTGTGTTACATTAATTCACTACTAGGTGTTGAGAAACATCACGGGGTGGTGCGCATCGTATGGGTGTGTGTTACATTACATTCACTAGTAGGAGTGAGAAAAACATCACGGGGTGGTGCGCATCGTATGGGTGTGTGTTAAATTACATTCACTAGTAGGAGTGAGAAAAACATCACGGGGTGGTGCGCATCGTATGGGTGTGTGTTACATTACTTTCACTACTAGGAGTGAGAAAAACATCACCGGGTGGTGCGCATTGTATGGGTGTGTGTTACATTACATTCACTAGTAGGAGTGAGAAAACATCACCGGGTGGTGCGCATTGTATGGGTGTGTGTTACATTACATTCACTACTAGGAGTGAGAAAACATCACGGGGTGGTGCGCATTGTATGGGTGTGTGTTACATTAGATTCACTAATAGGAGTGAGAAAAACATCACGGGGTGGTGCGCATTGTATGGGTGTGTGTTACATTAGATTCATTAGTAGGAGTGAGAAAAACATCACGGGGTGGTGCGCATTGTATGGGTGTGTGTTACATTAGATTCACTAGTAGGAGTGAGAAAAACATCACGGGGTGGTGCGCATTGTATGGGTTTGTGTTACATTAGATTCACTAGTAGGAGTGAGAAAAACATCACGGGGTGGTGCGCATTGTATGGGTGTGTGTTACATTAGATTCACTACTAGGAGTGAGAAAAACATCACGGGGTGGTGCGCATTGTATGGGTGTGTGTTACATTAGATTCACTAGTAGGAGTGAGAAAAACATCACGGGGTGGTGCGCCTTGTATGGGTGTGTGTTACATTACATTCACTAGTAGGAGTGAGAAAAACATCACGGCGTGGTGCGCATTGTATGGGTGTGTTTTACATTACATTCACTAGTAGGAGTGAGAAAAACATCACGGGGTGGTGCGCATTGTATGGGTGTGTTTTACATTACATTCACTAGTAGGAGTGAGAAAAACATCACGGGGTGGTGCGCATTGTATGGGTGTGTGTTACATTACATTCACTAGTAGGAGTGAGAAAAACATCACGGGTGGTGCGCATTGTATGGGTGTGTGTTACATTACATTCACTAGTAGGAGTGAGAAAAACATCACGGGGTGTGCGCATTGTATGGGTGTGTGTTACATTACATTCACTAGTAGCAGTGAGAAAAACATCACGGGGTGGTGCGCATTGTATGGGTTTCTGTTACATTAGATTCACTAGTAGGAGTGAGAAAAACATCACGGGGTGGTGCGCGTCGTATGGGTGTGTGTTACATTAGATTCACTACTAGGAGTGAGAAAACCATCACGGGGTGGTGCGCATCGTATGGGTGTGTGTTACATTAGATTCACTAGTAGGAGTGAGAAAAACATCACGGGGTGGTGCGCATCGTATGGGTGTGTGTTACATTACATTCACTAGTAGGAGTGAGAAAAACATCACGGGGTGGTGCGCATCGTATGGGTGTGTGTTAAATTACATTCACTAGTAGGAGTGAGAAAAACATCACGGGGTGGTGCGCATCGTATGGGTGTGTGTACATTAGATTCACTAGTAGGAGTGAGAAAAACATCACCGGGTGGTGCGCATTGTATGGGTGTGGGTTACATTACATTCACTAGTAGGAGTGAGAAAAACATCACCGGGTGGTGCGCATTGTATGGGTGTGTGTTACATTACATTCACTACTAGGAGTGAGAAAAACATCACGGGTGGTGCGCATTGTATGGGTGTGTGTTACATTAGATTCACTAGTAGGAGTGAGAAAAACATCACGGGGTGGTGCGCATTGTATGGGTGTGTGTTACATTAGATTCACAAGTAGGAGTGAGAAAAACATCACGGGGTGGTGCGCATTGTATGGGTTGTGTTACATTAGATTCACTAGTAGGAGTGAGAAAAACATCACGGGGTGGTGCGCATTGTATGGGTGTGTGTTACATTAGATTCACTACTAGGAGTGAGAAAAACATCACGGGGTGGTGCGCATTGTATGGGTGTGTGTTACATTACATTGACTAGTAGGAGTGAGAAAAACATCACGGGGTGGTGCGCATTGTATGGGTGTGTGTTACATTACATTCACTAGTAGGA
The DNA here is from genome assembly GCF_034190915.1 of Cavia porcellus. Taxonomy (NCBI): domain Eukaryota; kingdom Metazoa; phylum Chordata; class Mammalia; order Rodentia; family Caviidae; genus Cavia; species Cavia porcellus. Next base: position 230,969 of record NW_026947728.1, on the reverse strand, counting down.
GTGAGAAAAACATCACGGGGTGGTGCGCATTGTATGGGTGTGTGTTACATTAGATTCACTAGTAGGAGTGAGAAAAACATCACGGGGTGGTGCGCATCGTATGGGTGTGTGTTACATTACATTCACTACTAGGAGTGAGAAAAACATCACGGGGTGGTGCGCATCGTATGGGTGTGTGTTACATTACTTTCACTACTAGGAGTGAGAAAAACATCACGGGGTGGTGCGCATTGTATGGGTGTGTGTTACATTACATTCACTAGTAGGAGTGAGAAAAACATCACGGGGTGGTGCGCATTGTATGGGTGTGTGTTACATTACATTCACTAGTAGGAGTGAGAAAAACATCACGGGTGGTGCGCATTGTATGGGTGTGTGTTACATTACATTCACTAGTAGGAGTGAGAAAAACATCACCGGGTGGTGCGCATTGTATGGGTGTGTGTTACATTACATTCACTACTAGGAGTGAGAAATCATCACGGTGCGGTGCGCATTGTATGGGTGTGTGTTACATTACATTCACTAGCAGGAGTGAGAAAAACATCACGGGGTGGTGCGCATTGTATGGGTGTGTGTTACATTACATTCACTAGTAGGAGTGAGAAAAACATCACGGGGTGGTGCGCATTGTATGGGTGTGTGTTACATTAGATTCACTAGTAGGAGTGAGAAAAACATCACGGGGTGGTGCGCATTGTATGGGTGTGTGTTACATTACATTCACTAGTAGGAGTGAGAAAAACATCACGGGGTGGTGCGCATTGTATGGGTGTGTGTTACATTACATTCACTAGTAGGAGTGAGAAAACATCACGGGTGGTGCGCATTGTATGGGTGTGTGTTACATTACATTCACTACTAGGAGTGAGAAAATCATCACGGTGTGGTGCGCATTGTATGGGTGTGTGTTACATTACATTCACTAGTAGGAGTGAGAAAAACATCACGGGGTGGTGCGCATTGTATGGGTGTGTGTTACATTACATTCACTAGTAGGAGTGAGAAAAACATCACGGGGTGGTGCGCATTGTATGGGTGTGTGTTACATTACATTCACTAGTAGGAGTGAGAAAAACATCACGGGGTGGTGCGCATCGTATGGGTGTGTGTTACATTAGATTCACTAGTAGGAGTGAGAAAAACATCACGGGGTGGTGCGCATCGTATGGGTGTGTGTTACATTAGATTCACTACTAGGAGTGAGAAATACATCACGGGGTGGTGCGCATCGTATGGGTGTGTGTTACATTACATTCACTACTAGGTGTGAGAAAACATCACGGGGTGGTGCGCATCGTATGGGTGTGTGTTACATTACATTCACTAATAGGAGTGAGAAAAACATCACGGGGTGGTGCGCATTGTATGGGTGTGTGTTACATTAGATTCATTAGTAGGAGTGAGAAAAACATCACGGGGTGGTGCGCATTGTATGGGTGTGTGTTACATTAGATTCACTAGTAGGAGTGAGAAAAACATCACGGGGTGGTGCGCATTGTATGGGTTTGTGTTACATTAGATTCACTAGTAGGAGTGAGAAAAACATCACGGGGTGGTGCGCATTGTATGGGTGTGTGTTACATTAGATTCACTACTAGGAGTGAGAAAAACATCACGGGGTGGTGCGCATTGTATGGGTGTGTGTTACATTAGATTCACTAGTAGGAGTGAGAAAAACATCACGGGGTGGTGCACCTTGTATGGGTGTGTGTTACATTACATTCACTAGTAGGAGTGAGAAAAACATCACGGCGTGGTGCGCATTGTATGGGTGTGTTTTACATTACATTCACTAGTAGGAGTGAGAAAAACATCACGGGTGGTGCGCATTGTATGGGTGTGTGTTACATTACATTCACTAGTAGGAGTGAGAAAAACATCACGGGGTGGTGCGCATTGTATGGGTGTGTGTTACATTACATTCACTATTAGGAGTGAGAAAAACATCACGGGGTGGTGCGCATTGTATGGGTGTGTGTTACATTACATTCACTAGTAGCAGTGAGAAAAACATCACGGGGTGGTGCGCATTGTATGGGTTTCTGTTACATTAGATTCACTAGTAGGAGTGAGAAAAACATCACGGGGTGGTGCGCATCGTATGGGTGTGTGTTACATTAGATTCACTACTAGGAGTGAGAAAAACATCACGGGGTGGTGCGCATCGTATGGGTGTGTGTTACATTAGATTCACTAGTAGAGTGAGAAAAACATCACGGGTGGTGCGCATCGTATGGGTGTGTGTTACATTACATTCACTAGTAGGAGTGAGAAAAACATCACGGGGTGGTGCGCATCGTATGGGTGTGTGTTAAATTACATTCACTAGTAGGAGTGAGAAAAACATCACGGGGTGGTGCGCATCTTATGGGTGTGTGTTACATTAGATTCACTAGTAGGAGTGAGAAAAACTTCACCGGGTGGTGCGCATTGTATGGGTGTGGGTTACATTACATTCACTAGTAGGAGTGAGAAAAACATCACCGGGTGGTGCGCATTGTATGGGTGTGTGTTACATTACATTCACTACTAGGAGTGAGAAAAACATCAGGGGGTGGTGCGCATTGTATGGGTGTGTGTTACATTAGATTCACTAGTAGGAGTGAGAAAAACATCACGGGGTGGTGCGCATTGTATGGGTGTGGGTTACATTAGATTCACTAGTAGGAGTGAGAAAAACATCACGGGGTGGGGCGCATCGTATGGGTGTGTGTTACATTACATTCACTAGTAGGAGTGAGAAAAACATCACGGGGTGGTGCGCATCGTATGGGTGTGTGTTACATTAGATTCACTAGTAGGAGTGAGAAAAACATCACGGGGTGGTGCGCATCGTATGGGTGTGTGTTACATTAGATTCACTACTAGGAGTGAGAAAAACATCACGGGGTGGTGCGCATCGTATGGGTGTGTGTTACATTAATTCACTACTAGCTGTGAGAAAAACATCACGGGGTGGTGCGCATCGTATGGGTGTGTGTTACATTACATTCACTAGTAGGAGTGAGAAAAACATCACGGGGTGGTGCGCATCGTATGGGTGTGTGTTAAATTACATTCACTAGTAGGAGTGAGAAAAACATCACGGGGTGGTGCGCATCGTATGGGTGTGTGTTACATTACTTTCACTACTAGGAGTGAGAAAAACATCACCGGGTGGTGCGCATTGTATGGGTGTGTGTTACATTACATTCACTAGTAGGAGTGAGAAAAACATCACCGGGTGGTGCGCATTGTATGGGTGTGTGTTACATTACATTCACTACTAGGAGTGAGAAAAACATCACGGGGTGGTGCGCATTGTATGGGTGTGTGTTACATTAGATTCACTAATAGGAGTGAGAAAAACATCACGGGGTGGTGCGCATTGTATGGGTGTGTGTTACATTAGATTCATTAGTAGGAGTGAGAAAAACATCACGGGGTGGTGCGCATTGTATGGGTGTGTGTTACATTAGATTCACTAGTAGGAGTGAGAAAAACATCACGGGGTGGTGCGCATTGTATGGGTTTGTGTTACATTAGATTCACTAGTAGGAGTGAGAAAAACATCACGGGGTGGTGCGCATTGTATGGGTGTGTGTTACATTAGATTCACTACTAGGAGTGAGAAAAACATCACGGGGTGGTGCGCATTGTATGGGTGTGTGTTACATTAGATTCACTAGTAGGAGTGAGAAAAACATCACGGGGTGGTGCGCCTTGTATGGGTGTGTGTTACATTACATTCACTAGTAGGAGTGAGAAAAACATCACGGCGTGGTGCGCATTGTATGGGTGTGTTTTACATTACATTCACTAGTAGGAGTGAGAAAAACATCACGGGGTGGTGCGCATTGTATGGGTGTGTTTTACATTACATTCACTAGTAGGAGTGAGAAAAACATCACGGGGTGGTGCGCATTGTATGGGTGTGTGTTACATTACATTCACTAGTAGGAGTGAGAAAAACATCACGGGGTGGTGCGCATTGTATGGGTGTGTGTTACATTACATTCACTAGTAGGAGTGAGAAAAACATCACGGGGTGGTGCGCATTGTATGGGTGTGTGTTACATTACATTCACTAGTAGCAGTGAGAAAAACATCACGGGGTGGTGCGCATTGTATGGGTTTCTGTTACATTAGATTCACTAGTAGGAGTGAGAAAAACATCACGGGGTGGTGCGCGTCGTATGGGTGTGTGTTACATTAGATTCACTACTAGGAGTGAGAAAAACATCACGGGGTGGTGCGCATCGTATGGGTGTGTGTTACATTAGATTCACTAGTAGGAGTGAGAAAAACATCACGGGGTGGTGCGCATCGTATGGGTGTGTGTTACATTACATTCACTAGTAGGAGTGAGAAAAACATCACGGGGTGGTGCGCATCGTATGGGTGTGTGTTAAATTACATTCACTAGTAGGAGTGAGAAAAACATCACGGGGTGGTGCGCATCGTATGGGTGTGTGTTACATTAGATTCACTAGTAGGAGTGAGAAAAACATCACCGGGTGGTGCGCATTGTATGGGTGTGGGTTACATTACATTCACTAGTAGGAGTGAGAAAAACATCACCGGGTGGTGCGCATTGTATGGGTGTGTGTTACATTACATTCACTACTAGGAGTGAGAAAAACATCACGGGGTGGTGCGCATTGTATGGGTGTGTGTTACATTAGATTCACTAGTAGGAGTGAGAAAAACATCACGGGGTGGTGCGCATTGTATGGGTGTGTGTTACATTAGATTCACTAGTAGGAGTGAGAAAAACATCACGGGGTGGTGCGCATTGTATGGGTTTGTGTTACATTAGATTCACTAGTAGGAGTGAGAAAAACATCACGGGGTGGTGCGCATTGTATGGGTGTGTGTTACATTAGATTCACTACTAGGAGTGAGAAAAACATCACGGGGTGGTGCGCATTGTATGGGTGTGTGTTACATTACATTGACTAGTAGGAGTGAGAAAAACATCACGGGGTGGTGCGCATTGTATGGGTGTGTGTTACATTACATTCACTAGTAGGAGTGAGAAAAACATCACGGGGTGGTGCGCATTGTATGGGTGTGTGTTACATTAGATTCACTAGTAGGAGTGAGAAAAACATCACGGGGTGGTGCGCATCGTATGGGTGTGTGTTACATTACATTCACTACTAGGAGTGAGAAAAACATCACGGGGTGGTGCGCATCGTATGGGTGTGTGTTACATTACTTTCACTACTAGGAGTGAGAAAAACATCACGGGGTGGTGCGCATTGTATGGGTGTGTGTTACATTACATTCACTAGTAGGAGTGAGAAAAACATCACGGGGTGGTGCGCATTGTATGGGTGTGTGTTACATTACATTCACTAGTAGGAGTGAGAAAAACATCACGGGGTGGTGCGCATTGTATGGGTGTGTGTTACATTACATTCACTAGTAGGAGTGAGAAAAACATCACCGGGTGGTGCGCATTGTATGGGTGTGTGTTACATTACATTCACTACTAGGAGTGAGAAATCATCATGGTGCGGTGCGCATTGTATGGGTGTGTGTTACATTACATTCACTAGCAGGAGTGAGAAAAACATCACGGGGTGGTGCGCATTGTATGGGTGTGTGTTACATTAGATTCACTAGTAGGAGTGAGAAAAACATCACGGGGTGGTGCGCATTGTATGGGTGTGTGTTACATTAGATTCACTAGTAGGAGTGAGAAAAACATCACGGGGTGGTGCGCATTGTATGGGTGTGTGTTACATTACATTCACTAGTAGGAGTGAGAAAAACATCACGGGGTGGTGCGCATTGTATGGGTGTGTGTTACATTACATTCACTAGTAGGAGTGAGAAAAACATCACGGGGTGGTGCGCCTTGTATGGGTGTGTGTTACATTACATTCACTAGTAGGAGTGAGAAAAACATCACGGCGTGGTGCGCATTGTATGGGTGTGTTTTACATTACATTCACTAGTAGGAGTGAGAAAAACATCACGGGGTGGTGCGCATTGTATGGGTGTGTTTTACATTACATTCACTAGTAGGAGTGAGAAAAACATCACGGGGTGGTGCGCATTGTATGGGTGTGTGTTACATTACATTCACTAGTAGGAGTGAGAAAAACATCACGGGGTGGTGCGCATTGTATGGGTGTGTGTTACATTACATTCACTAGTAGGAGTGAGAAAAACATCACGGGGTGGTGCGCATTGTATGGGTGTGTGTTACATTACATTCACTAGTAGCAGTGAGAAAAACATCACGGGGTGGTGCGCATTGTATGGGTTTCTGTTACATTAGATTCACTAGTAGGAGTGAGAAAAACATCACGGGGTGGTGCGCGTCGTATGGGTGTGTGTTACATTAGATTCACTACTAGGAGTGAGAAAAACATCACGGGGTGGTGCGCATCGTATGGGTGTGTGTTACATTAGATTCACTAGTAGGAGTGAGAAAAACATCACGGGGTGGTGCGCATCGTATGGGTGTGTGTTACATTACATTCACTAGTAGGAGTGAGAAAAACATCACGGGGTGGTGCGCATCGTATGGGTGTGTGTTAAATTACATTCACTAGTAGGAGTGAGAAAAACATCACGGGGTGGTGCGCATCGTATGGGTGTGTGTTACATTAGATTCACTAGTAGGAGTGAGAAAAACATCACCGGGTGGTGCGCATTGTATGGGTGTGGGTTACATTACATTCACTAGTAGGAGTGAGAAAAACATCACCGGGTGGTGCGCATTGTATGGGTGTGTGTTACATTACATTCACTACTAGGAGTGAGAAAAACATCACGGGGTGGTGCGCATTGTATGGGTGTGTGTTACATTAGATTCACTAGTAGGAGTGAGAAAAACATCACGGGGTGGTGCGCATTGTATGGGTGTGTGTTACATTAGATTCACTAGTAGGAGTGAGAAAAACATCACGGGGTGGTGCGCATTGTATGGGTTTGTGTTACATTAGATTCACTAGTAGGAGTGAGAAAAACATCACGGGGTGGTGCGCATTGTATGGGTGTGTGTTACATTAGATTCACTACTAGGAGTGAGAAAAACATCACGGGGTGGTGCGCATTGTATGGGTGTGTGTTACATTACATTGACTAGTAGGAGTGAGAAAAACATCACGGGGTGGTGCGCATTGTATGGGTGTGTGTTACATTACATTCACTAGTAGGAGTGAGAAAAACATCACGGGGTGGTGCGCATTGTATGGGTGTGTGTTACATTAGATTCACTAGTAGGAGTGAGAAAAACATCACGGGGTGGTGCGCATCGTATGGGTGTGTGTTACATTACATTCACTACTAGGAGTGAGAAAAACATCACGGGGTGGTGCGCATCGTATGGGTGTGTGTTACATTACTTTCACTACTAGGAGTGAGAAAAACATCACGGGGTGGTGCGCATTGTATGGGTGTGTGTTACATTACATTCACTAGTAGGAGTGAGAAAAACATCACGGGGTGGTGCGCATTGTATGGGTGTGTGTTACATTACATTCACTAGTAGGAGTGAGAAAAACATCACGGGGTGGTGCGCATTGTATGGGTGTGTGTTACATTACATTCACTAGTAGGAGTGAGAAAAACATCACCGGGTGGTGCGCATTGTATGGGTGTGTGTTACATTACATTCACTACTAGGAGTGAGAAATCATCATGGTGCGGTGCGCATTGTATGGGTGTGTGTTACATTACATTCACTAGCAGGAGTGAGAAAAACATCACGGGGTGGTGCGCATTGTATGGGTGTGTGTTACATTAGATTCACTAGTAGGAGTGAGAAAAACATCACGGGGTGGTGCGCATTGTATGGGTGTGTGTTACATTAGATTCACTAGTAGGAGTGAGAAAAACATCACGGGGTGGTGCGCATTGTATGGGTGTGTGTTACATTACATTCACTAGTAGGAGTGAGAAAAACATCACGGGGTGGTGCGCATTGTATGGGTGTGTGTTACATTACATTCACTAGTAGGAGTGAGAAAAACATCACCGGGTGGTGCGCATTGTATGGGTGTGTGTTACATTACATTCACTACTAGGAGTGAGAAATCATCACGGTGTGGTGCGCATTGTATGGGTGTGTGTTACATTACATTCACTAGCAGGAGTGAGAAAAACATCACGGGGTGGTGCGCATTGTATGGGTGTGTGTTACATTACATTCACTAGTAGGAGTGAGAAAAACATCACGGGGTGGTGCGCATTGTATGGGTGTGTGTTACATTACATTCACTAGTAGGAGTGAGAAAAACATCACGGGGTGGTGCGCATCGTATGGGTGTGTGTTACATTAGATTCACTAGTAGGAGTGAGAAAAACATCACGGGGTGGTGCGCATCGTATGGGTGTGTGTTACATTAGATTCACTACTAGGAGTGAGAAAAACATCACGGGGTGGTGCGCATCGTATGGGTGTGTGTTACATTACATTCACTACTAGGTGTGAGAAAAACATCACGGGGTGGTGCGCATCGTATGGGTGTGTGTTACATTACATTCACTAATAGGAGTGAGAAAAACATCACGGGGTGGTGCGCATTGTATGGGTGTGTGTTACATTAGATTCATTAGTAGGAGTGAGAAAAACATCACGGGGTGGTGCGCATTGTATGGGTGTGTGTTACATTAGATTCACTAGTAGGAGTGAGAAAAACATCACGGGGTGGTGCGCATTGTATGGGTTTGTGTTACATTAGATTCACTAGTAGGAGTGAGAAAAACATCACGGGGTGGTGCGCATTGTATGGGTGTGTGTTACATTAGATTCACTACTAGGAGTGAGAAAAACATCACGGGGTGGTGCGCATTGTATGGGTGTGTGTTACATTAGATTCACTAGTAGGAGTGAGAAAAACATCACGGGGTGGTGCGCCTTGTATGGGTGTGTGTTACATTACATTCACTAGTAGGAGTGAGAAAAACATCACGGCGTGGTGCGCATTGTATGGGTGTGTTTTACATTACATTCACTAGTAGGAGTGAGAAAAACATCACGGGGTGGTGCGCATTGTATGGGTGTGTGTTACATTACATTCACTAGTAGGAGTGAGAAAAACATCACGGGGTGGTGCGCATTGTATGGGTGTGTGTTACATTACATTCACTAGTAGGAGTGAGAAAAACATCACGGGGTGGTGCGCATTGTATGGGTGTGTGTTACATTACATTCACTAGTAGCAGTGAGAAAAACATCACGGGGTGGTGCGCATTGTATGGGTTTCTGTTACATTAGATTCACTAGTAGGAGTGAGAAAAACATCACGGGGTGGTGCGCATCGTATGGGTGTGTGTTACATTAGATTCACTACTAGGAGTGAGAAAAACATCACGGGGTGGTGCGCATCGTATGGGTGTGTGTTACATTAGATTCACTAGTAGGAGTGAGAAAAACATCACGGGGTGGTGCGCATCGTATGGGTGTGTGTTACATTACATTCACTAGTAGGAGTGAGAAAAACATCACGGGGTGGTGCGCATCGTATGGGTGTGTGTTAAATTACATTCACTAGTAGGAGTGAGAAAAACATCACGGGGTGGTGCGCATCGTATGGGTGTGTGTTACATTAGATTCACTAGTAGGAGTGAGAAAAACTTCACCGGGTGGTGCGCATTGTATGGGTGTGGGTTACATTACATTCACTAGTAGGAGTGAGAAAAACATCACCGGGTGGTGCGCATTGTATGGGTGTGTGTTACATTACATTCACTACTAGGAGTGAGAAAAACATCAGGGGGTGGTGCGCATTGTATGGGTGTGTGTTACATTAGATTAACTAGTAGGAGTGAGAAAAACATCACGGGGTGGTGCGCATTGTATGGGTGTGGGTTACATTAGATTCACTAGTAGGAGTGAGAAAAACATCACGGGGTGGGGCGCATTGTATGGGTTTGTGTTACATTAGATTCACTAGTAGGAGTGAGAAAAACATCACGGGGTGGTGCGCATTGTATGGGTGTGTGTTACATTAGATTCACTACTAGGAGTGAGAAAAACATCACGGGGTGGTGCGCATTGTATGGGTGTGTGTTACATTACATTGACTAGTAGGAGTGAGAAAAACATCACGGGGTGGTGCGCATTGTATGGGTGTGTGTTACATTACATTCACTAGTAGGAGTGAGAAAAACATCACGGGGTGGTGCGCATTGTATGGGTGTGTGTTACATTACATTCACTAGTAGGAGTGAGAAAAACATCACGGGGTGGTGCGCATTGTATGGGTGTGTGTTACATTAGATTCACTAGTAGGAGTGAGAAAAACATCACGGGGTGGTGCGCATCGTATGGGTGTGTGTTACATTAGATTCACTAGTAGGAGTGAGAAAAACATCACGGGGTGGTGCGCATCGTATGGGTGTGTGTTACATTACATTCACTAGTAGGAGTGAGAAAAACATCACGGGGTGGTGCGCATTGTATGGGTGTGTGTTACATTAGATTCACTAGTAGGAGTGAGAAAAACATCACGGGGTGGTGCGCATCGTATGGGTGTGTGTTAAATTACATTCACTAGTAGGAGTGAGAAAAACATCACGGGGTGGTGCGCATCGTATGGGTGTGTGTTACATTAGATTCACTAGTAGGAGTGAGAAAAACATCACCGGGTGGTGCGCATTGTTATGGGTGTGTGTTACATTACATTCACTAGTAGGAGTGAGAAAAACATCACCGGGTGGTGCGCATTGTATGGGTGTGTGTTACATTACATTCACTACTAGGAGTGAGAAAAACATCACGGGGTGGTGCGCATTGTATGGGTGTGTGTTACATTAGATTCACTACTAGGAGTGAGAAAAACATCACGGGGTGGTGCGCATTGTATGGGTGTGTGTTACATTACATTGACTAGTAGGAGTGAGAAAAATATAACGGGGTGGTGCGCATTGTATGGGTGTGTGTTACATTACATTCACTAGTAGGAGTGAGAAAAACATCACGGGGTGGTGCGCATTGTATGGGTGTGTGTTACATTACATTCACTAGTAGGAGTGAGAAAAACATCACGGGGTGGTGCGCATTGTATGGGTGTGTGTTACATTACATTCACTAGTAGGAGTGAGAAAAACATCACGGGGTGGTGCGCATTGTATGGGTGTGTGTTACATTAGATTCACTAGTAGGAGTGAGAAAAACATCACGGGGTGGTGCGCATTGTATGGGTGTGTGTTACATTAGATTCACTAGTAGGAGTGAGAAAAACATCACGGGGTGGTGCGCATCGTATGGGTGTGTGTTACATTACATTCACTACTAGGAGTGAGAAAAACATCACGGGGTGGTGCGCATCGTATGGGTGTGTGTTACATTACTTTCACTACTAGGAGTGAGAAAAACATCACGGGGTGGTGCGCATCGTATGGGTGTGTGTTACATTACATTCACTAGTAGGAGTGAGAAAAACATCACGGGGTGGTGCGCATTGTATGGGTGTGTGTTACATTACATTCACTAGTAGGAGTGAGAAAAACATCACGGGGTGGTGCGCATTGTATGGGTGTGTGTTACATTACATTCACTAGTAGGAGTGAGAAAAACATCACGGGGTGGTGCGCATTGTATGGGTGTGTGTTACATTACATTCACTAGTAGGAGTGAGAAAAACATCACCGGGTGGTGCGCATTGTATGGGTGTGTGTTACATTACATTCACTACTAGGAGTGAGAAAAACATCACGGTGTGGTGCGCATTGTATGGGTGTGTGTTACATTACATTCACTCGCAGGAGTGAGAAAAACATCATGGGGTGGTGCGCATTGTATGGGTGTGTGTTACATTACATTCACTAGTAGGAGTGAGAAAAACATCACGGGGTGGTGCGCATTGTATGGGTGTGTGTTACATTACATTCACTAGTAGGAGTGAGAAAAACATCACGGGGTGGTGCGCATCGTATGGGTGTGTGTTACATTACATTCACTAGTAGGAGTGAGAAAAACATCACGGGGTGGTGCGCATCGTATGGGTGTGTGTTACATTAGATTCACTAGTAGGAGTGAGAAAAACATCACGGGGTGGTGCGCATCGTATGGGTGTGTGTTACATTAGATTCACTACTAGGAGTGAGAAAAACATCACGGGGTGGTGCGCATCGTATGGGTGTGTGTTACATTACATTCACTACTAGGTGTGAGAAAAACATCACGGGGTGGTGCGCATCGTATGGGTGTGTGTTACATTACATTCACTAGTAGGAGTGAGAAAAACATCACGGGGTGGTGCGCATCGTATGGGTGTGTGTTAAATTACATTCACTAGTAGGAGTGAGAAAAACATCACGGGGTGGTGCGCATCGTATGGGTGTGTGTTACATTAGATTCACTAGTAGGAGTGAGAAAAACATCACTGGGTGGTGCGCATTGTATGGGTGTGTGTTACATTACATTCACTAGTAGGAGTGAGAAAAACATCACCGGGTGGTGCGCATTGTATGGGTGTGTGTTACATTACATTCACTACTAGGAGTGAGAAAAACATCACGGGGTGGTGCGCATTGTATGGGTGTGTGTTACATTAGATTCATTAATATTAGTGAGAAAAACTTCACGGGGTGGTGCACATTGTATGGGTGTGTGTTACATTAGATTCATTAGTAGGAGCGAGAAAAACATCACGGGGTGGTGCGCATTGTATGGGTGTGTGTTACATTAGATTCACTAGTAGGAGTGAGAAAAACATCACGGGGTGGTGCGCATTGTATGGGTTTGTGTTACATTAGATTCACTAGTAGGAGTGAGAAAAACATCACGGGGTGGTGCGCATTGTATGGGTGTGTGTTACATTAGATTCACTACTAGGAGTGAGAAAAATATCACGGGGTGGTGCGCATTGTATGGGTGTGTGTTACATTATATTCACTAGTAGGAGTGAGAAAAACATCACGGGGTGGTGCGCATTGTATGGGTGTGTGTTACATTACATTCACTAGTAGGAGTGAGAAAAACATCACGGGGTGGTGCGCATTGTATGGGTGTGTTTTACATTACATTCACTAGTAGGAGTGAGAAAAACATCACGGGGTGGTGCGCATTGTATGGGTGTGTGTTACATTACATTCACTAGTAGGAGTGAGAAAAACATCACGGGGTGGTGCGCATTGTATGGGTGTGTGTAACATTACATTCACTAGTAGGAGTGAGAAAAACATCACGGGGTGGTGCGCATTGTATGGGTGTGTGTTACATTACATTCACTAATAGGAGTGAGAAAAACATCACGGGGTGGTGCGCATTGTATGGGTGTGTGTTACATTACATTCACTAGTAGGAGTGAGAAAAACATCACAGGATGGTGCGCCTTGTATGGGTGTGTGTTACATTAGATTCACTAGTAGGAGTGAGAAAAACATCACGGGGTGGTGCGCATTGTATGGGTGTGTGTTACATTACATTCACTAGTAGGAGTGAGAAAAACATCACGTGGTGGTGCGCATCGTATGGGTGTGTGTTACATTACATTCACTAGTAGGAGTGAGAAAAACATCACGGGGTGGTGCGCATCGTATGGGTGTGTGTTACATTACATTCACTAGTAGGAGTGAGAAAAACATCACGGGGTGGTGCGCATCGTATGGGTGTGTGTTACATTACATTCACTACTAGGAGTGAGAAAAACATCACGGGGTGGTGCGCATCGTATGGGTGTGTGTTACATTACATTCACTAGTAGGAGTGAGAAAAACATCAAGGGGTGGTGCACATCGTATGGGTGTGTGTTAAATTACATTCACTAGTAGGAGTGAGAAAAACATCACGGGGTGGTGCGCATTGTATGGGTGTGTGTTACATTAGATTCACTAGTAGGAGTGAGAAAAACATCACCGGGTGGTGCGCATCGTATGGGTGTGTGTTACATTACATTCACTAGTAGGAGTGAGAAAAACATCACCGGGTGGTGCGCATTGTATGGGTGTGTGTTACATTACATTCACTACTAGGAGTGAGAAAAACATCACGGGGTGGTGCGCATTGTATGGGTGTGTGTTACATTAGATTCACTAGTAGGAGTGAGAAAAACATCACGGGGTGGTGCGCATTGTATGGGTGTGTGTTACATTAGATTCATTAGTAGGAGTGAGAAAAACATCATGGGGTGGTGCGCATTGTATGGGTGTGTGTTACATTAGATTCACTAGTAGGAGTGAGAAAAACATCACGTGGTGGTGCGCATTGTATGGGTTTGTGTTACATTAGATTCACTAGTAGGAGTGAGAAAAACATCACGGGGTGGTGCGCATTGTATGGGTGTGTGTTACATTAGATTCACTACTAGGAGTGAGAAAAACATCACGGGGTGGTGCGCATTGTATGGGTGTGTGTTACATTACATTGACTAGTAGGAGGGAGAAAAACATAACGGGGTGGTGCGCATTGTATCGGTGTGTGTTACATTACATTCACTAGTAGGAGTGAGAAAAACATCACGGGGTGGTGCGCATTGTATGGGTGTGTGTTACATTACATTCACTAGTAGGAGTGAGAAAAACATCACGGGGTGGTGCGCATTGTATGGGTGTGTGTTACATTACATTCACTATTAGGAGTGAGAAAAACATCACGGGGTGGTGCGCATTGTATGGGTGTGTGTTACATTAGATTCACTAGTAGGAGTGAGAAAAACATCACGGGGTGGTGCGCATTGTATGGGTGTGTGTTACATTAGATTCACTAGTAGGAGTGAGAAAAACATCACGGGGTGGTGAGCATCGTATGGGTGTGTGTTACATTACATTCACTACTAGGAGTGAGAAAAACATCACGGGGTGGTGCGCATCGTATGGGTGTGTGTTACATTACTTTCACTACTAGGAGTGAGAAATACATCACGGGGTGGTGCGCATTGTATGGGTGTGTGTTACATTACATTCACTAGTAGGAGTGAGAAAAACATCACGGGGTGGTGCGCATTGTATGGGTGTGTGTTACATTACATTCACTAGTAGGAGTGAGAAAAACATCACGGGGTGGTGCGCATTGTATGGGTGTGTGTTACATTACATTCACTAGTAGGAGTGAGAAAAACATCACGGGGTGGTGCGCATTGTATGGGTGTGTGTTACATTACATTCACTAGTAGGAGTGAGAAAAACATCACCGGGTGGTGCGCATTGTATGGGTGTGTGTTACATTACATTCACTAGTAGGAGTGAGAAAAACATCACGGGGTGGTGCGCATCGTATGGGTGTGTGTTACATTACATTCACTAGTAGGAGTGAGAAAAACATTACGGGGTGGTGCGCATCGTATGGGTGTGTGTTACATTACATTCACTAGTAGGAGTGAGAAAAACATCACGGGGTGGTGCGCATCGTATGGGTGTGTGTTACATTACATTCACTAGTAGGAGTGAGAAAAACATCACGGGGTGGTGCGCGTCGTATGGGTGTGTGTTACATTACATTCACTAGTAGGAGTGAGAAAAACATCACGGGGTGGTGCGCCTCGTATGGGTGTGTGTTACATTAGATTCACTAGTAGGAGTGAGAAAAACATCACGGGGTGGTGTGCATCGTATGGGTGTGTGTTACATTAGATTCACTACTAGGGGTGAGAAAAACATCACGGGGTGGTGCGCATCGTATGGGTGTGTGTTACATTACATTCACTACTAGGTGTGAGAAAAACATCACGGGGTGGTTCGCAACGTATGGGTGTGTGTTACATTACATTCACTAGTAGGAGTGAGAAAAACATCACGGGGTGGTGCGCATCGTATGGGTGTGTGTTAAATTACATTCACTAGTAGGAGTGAGAAAAACATCACGGGGTGGTGCGCATTGTATGGGTGTGTGTTACATTAGATTCACTAGTAGGAGTGAGAAAAACATCACCGTGTGGTGCGCATTGTATGGGTGTGTGTTACATTACATTCACTAGTAGGAGTGAGAAAAACATCACCGGGTGGTGCGCATTGTATGGGTGTGTGTTACATTACATTCACTACTATGAGTGAGAAAAACGTCACGGGGTGGTGCGCATTGTATGGGTGTGTGTTACATTAGATTCACTAATAGGAGTGAGAAAAACATCACGGGGTTGTGCACATTGTATGGGTGTGTTATACATTAGATTCATTAGTAGGAGTGAGAAAAACATCACGGGGTGGTGCGCATTGTATGGGTTTGTGTTACATTAGATTCACTAGTAGGTGTGAGAAAAACATCACGGGGTGGTGCGCATTGTATGGGTGTGTGTTACATTAGATTCACTACTAGGAGTGAGAAAAACATCACGGGGTGGTGCGCATTGTATGGGTGTGTGTTACATTACATTCACTAGTAGGAGTGAGAAAAACATCACGGGGTGGTGCGCATTTTATGCGTGTGTGTTACATTACATTCACTAGTAGGAGTGAGAAAAACATCACGGGGTGGTGCGCATTGTATGGGTGTGTTTTACATTACATTCACTAGTAGGAGTGAGAAAAACATCACGGGGTGGTGCGCATTGTATGGGTGTGTGTTACATTACATTCACTAGTAGGAGTGAGAAAAACATCACGGGGTGGTGCGCATTGTATGGGTGTGTGTTACATTACATTCACTAGTAGGAGTGAGAAAAACATCACGGGGTGGTGCGCATTGTATGGGTGTGTGTTACATTACATTCAATAGTAGGAGTGAGAAAAACATAACCGGGTGGTGCGCATTTTATGGGTGTGTGTTACATTACATTCACTACTAGGAGTGAGAAAAACATCACGGGGTGGTGCGCATTGTATGGGTGTGTGTTACATTAGATTCACTAGTAGGAGTGAGAAAAACATCACCGGGTGGTGCGCATTGTATGGGTGTGTGTTACATTACATTCACTAGTACGAGTGAGAAAAACATCACCGGGTGGTGCGCATTGTATGGGTGTGTGTTACATTACATTCACTACTAGGAGTGAGAAAAACATCACGTGGTGGTGCGCATTGTATGGGTGTGTGTTACATTAGATTCACTAATAGGAGTGAGAAAAACATCACGGGGTGGTGCACATTGTATGGGTGTGTTTTACATTAGATTCATTAGTAGGAGTGAGAAAAACATCACGGGGTGGTGCGCATTGTATGGGTGTGTTTTACATTAGATTCACTAGTAGGAGTGAGAAAAACATCACGGGGTGGTGTGCATTGTATGGGTTTGTGTTACATTAGATTCACTAGTAGGAGTGAGAAAAACATCACGGGGTGGTGCGCATTGTATGGGTGTGTGTTACATTACATTCACTAGTAGGAGTGAGAAAAACATCACGGGGTGGTGCGCATTGTATGGGTGTGTGTTACATTACATTCACTAGTAGGAATGAGAAAAACATCACGGGGTGGTGCGCATTGTATGGGTGTGTGTTACATTACATTCACTAGTAGGAGTGAGAAAAACATCACGGGGTGGTGCGCATTGTATGGGTGTGTTTTACATTACATTCACTAGTAGGAGTGAGAAAAACATCACGGGGTGGTGCGCATTGTATGGGTGTGTGTTACATTACATTCACTAGTAGGAGAGAGAAAAACATCACGGGGTGGTGCGCATTGTATGGGTGTGTGATACATTACATTCACTAGTAGGAGTGAGAAAAACATCACGGGGTGGTGCGCATTGTATGGGTGTGTGTTACATTACATTCACTAGTAGGAGTGAGAAAAACATCACGGGGTGGTGCGCATTGTATGGGTGTGTGTTACATTACATTCACTAGTAGGAGTGAGAAAAACATCACAGGGTGGTGCGCCTTGTATGGGTGTGTGTTACATTAGATTCACTAGTAGGAGTGAGAAAAACATCACGGGGTGGTGCGCATTGTATGGGTGTGTGTTACATTACATTCACTAGTAGGAGTGAGAAAAACATCACGGGGTGGTGCGCATCGTATGGGTGTGTTTTACATTACATTCACTTGTAGGAGTGAGAAAAACATCACGGGGTGGTGCGCATTGTATGGGTGTGTGTTACATTAGATTCACTAGTAGGAGTGAGAAAAACATCACGGGGTGGTGCGCATCGTATGGGTGTGTGTTACATTAGATTCACTACTAGGAGTGAGAAAAACATCACGGGGTGGTGCGCATCGTATGGGTGTGTGTTACATTACATTCACTAGTAGGAGTGAGAAAAACATCACGGGGTGGTGCGCATCGTATGGGTGTGTGTTACATTAGATTCACTACTAGGAGTGAGAAAAACATCACGGGGTGGTGCGCATCGTATGGGTGTGTGTTACATTACATTCACTACTAGGTGTGAGAAAAACATCACGGGGTGGTGCGCATCAAAGGGGTGTGTGTTACATTACATTCACTAGTAGGAGTGAGAAAAACATCACGGGGTGGTGCGCATCGTATGGGTGTGTGTTAAATTACATTCACTAGTAGGAGTGAGAAAAACATCACGTGGTGGTGCGCATCGTATGAGTGTGTGTTACATTAGATTCACTAGTAGGAGTGAGAAAAACATCACCGGGTGGTGCGCATTGTATGGGTGTGTGTTACATTACATTCACTAGTAGGATTGAGAAAAACATCACCGGGTGGTGCGCATTGTATGGGTGTGTGTTACATTACATTCACTAGTAGGATTGAGAAAAACATCACCGGGTGGTGCGCATTGTATGGGTGTGTGTTACATTACATTCACTACTAGGAGTGAGAAAAACATCACGGGGTGGTGCGCATTGTATGGGTGTGTGTTACATTAGATTCACTAGTAGGAGTGAGAAAAACATCACGGGGTGGTGCGCATTGTATGGGTGTGTGTTACATTAGATTCATTAGTAGGAGTGAGAAAAACATCACGGGGTGTTGCGCATTGTATGGGTGTGTGTTACATTACATTCACTAGTAGGAGTGAGAAAAACATCACGGGGTGGTGCGCACTGTATGGGTTTGTGTTACATTAGATTCACTATTAGGAGTGAGAAAAACATCACGGGGTGGTGCGCATTGTATGGGTGTGTGTTACATTAGATTCACAACTAGGAGTGAGAAAAACATCACGGGGTGGTGCGCATTGTATGGGTGTGTGTTACATTAGATTCACTAGTAGGAGTGAGAAAAACATCACGGGGTGGTGCGCATTGTATGGGTGTGTGTTACATTACATTCACTAGTAGGAGTGAGAAAAACATCACGGCGTGGTGCGCATTGTATGGGTGTGTTTTACTTTACATTCACTAGTAGGAGTGAGAAAAACATCACGGGGTGGTGCGCATTGTATGGGTGTGTGTTACATTACATTCACTAGTAGGAGTGAGAAAAACATCACGGGGTGGTGCGCATTGTATGGGTGTGTGTTACATTACATTCACTAGTAGCAGTGAGAAAAACATCACGGGGTGGTGCGCATTGTATGGGTTTGTGTTACATTAGATTCACTAGTAGGAGTGAGAAAAACATCACGGGGTGGTGCGCATCGTATGGGTGTGTGTTACATTAGATTCACTACTAGGAGTGAGAAAAACATCACGGGGTGGTGCGCATCGTATGGGTGTGTGTTACATTAGATTCACTAGTAGGAGTGAGAAAAACATCACGGGGTGGTGCGCATCGTATGGGTGTGTGTTACATTACATTCACTAGTAGGAGTGAGAAAAACATCACGGGATGGTGCGCATCGTATGGGTGTGTTTTAAATTACATTCACTAGTAGGAGTGAGAAAAACATCACGGGGTGGTGCGCATCGTATGGGTGTGTGTTACATTAGATTCACTAGTAGGAGTGAGAAAAACATCACCGGGTGGTGCGCATTGTATGGGTGTGGGTTACATTACATTCACTAGTAGGAGTGAGAAAAACATCACCGGGTGGTGCGCATTGTATGGGTGTGTGTTACATTACATTCACTACTAGGAGTGAGAAAAACATCACGGGGTGGTGCGCATTGTATGGTTGTGTGTTACATTAGATTCACTAGTAGGAGTGAGAAAAACATCACGGGGTGGTGCGCATTGTATGGGTGTGGGTTACATTAGATTCACTAGTAGGAGTGAGAAAAACATCACGGGGTGGTGCGCATTGTATGGGTTTGTGTTACATTAGATTCACTAGTAGGAGTGAGAAAAACATCACGGGGTGGTGCGCATTGTATGGGTGTGTGTTACATTAGATTCACTACTAGGAGTGAGAAAAACATCACGGGGTGGTGCGCATTGTATGGGTGTGTGTTACATTACATTGACTAGTAGGAGTGAGAAAAACATAACGGGGTGGTGCGCATTGTATGGGTGTGTGTTACATTAGATTCACTAATAGGAGTGAGAAAAACATCACGGGGTGGTGCGCATTGTATGGGTGTGTGTTACATTACATTCACTAGTAGGAGTGAGAAAAACATCACGGGGTGGTGCGCATTGTATGGGTGTGTGTTACATTACATTCACTATTAGGAGTGAGAAAAACATCACGGGGTGGTGTGCATTGTATGGGTGTGTGTTACATTAGATTCACTAGTAGGAGTGAGAAAAACATCATGGGGTGGTGCGCATCGTATGGGTGTGTGTTACATTAGATTCACTAGTAGGAGTGAGAAAAACATCACGGGGTGGTGCGCATTGTATGGGTGTGTGTTACATTACATTCACTAGTAGGAGTGAGAAAAAAATCACGGGGTGGTGCGCATTGTATGGGTGTGTGTTACATTACATTCACTAGTAGGAGTGAGAAAAACATCACGGGGTGGTGCGCATTGTATGGGTGTGTGTTACATTACATTCACTAGTAGGAGTGAGAAAAACATCACGGGGTGGTGCGCATTGTATGGGTGTGTTTTACATTACATTCACTAGTAGGAGAGAGAAAAACATCACGGGGTGGTGCGCATTGTATGGGTGTGTGATACATTACATTCACTAGTAGGAGTGAGAAAAACATCACGGGGTGGTGCGCATTGTATGGGTGTGTGTTACATTACATTCACTAGTAGGAGTGAGAAAAACATCACGGGGTGGTGCGCATTGTATGGGTGTGTGTTACATTACATTCACTAGTAGGAGTGAGAAAAACATCACAGGGTGGTGCGCCTTGTATGGGTGTGTGTTACATTAGATTCACTAGTAGGAGTGAGAAAAACATCACGGGGTGGTGCGCATTGTATGGGTGTGTGTTACATTACATTCACTAGTAGGAGTGAGAAAAACATCACGGGGTGGTGCGCATCGTATGGGTGTGTTTTACATTACATTCACTTGTAGGAGTGAGAAAAACATCACGGGGTGGTGCGCATTGTATGGGTGTGTGTTACATTAGATTCACTAGTAGGAGTGAGAAAAACATCACGGGGTGGTGCGCATCGTATGGGTGTGTGTTACATTAGATTCACTACTAGGAGTGAGAAAAACATCACGGGGTGGTGCGCATCGTATGGGTGTGTGTTACATTACATTCACTAGTAGGAGTGAGAAAAACATCACGGGGTGGTGCGCATCGTATGGGTGTGTGTTACATTAGATTCACTACTAGGAGTGAGAAAAACATCACGGGGTGGTGCGCATCGTATGGGTGTGTGTTACATTACATTCACTACTAGGTGTGAGAAAAACATCACGGGGTGGTGCGCATCATAGGGGTGTGTGTTACATTACATTCACTAGTAGGAGTGAGAAAAACATCACGGGGTGGTGTGCATCGTATGGGTGTGTGTTAAATTACATTCACTAGTAGGAGTGAGAAAAACATCACGTGGTGGTGCGCATCGTATGAGTGTGTGTTACATTAGATTCACTAGTAGGAGTGAGAAAAACATCACCGGGTGGTGCGCATTGTATGGGTGTGTGTTACATTACATTCACTAGTAGGATTGAGAAAAACATCACCGGGTGGTGCGCATTGTATGGGTGTGTGTTACATTACATTCACTAGTAGGATTGAGAAAAACATCAGCGGGTGGTGCGCATTGTATGGGTGTGTGTTACATTACATTCACTACTAGGAGTGAGAAAAACATCACGGGGTGGTGCGCATTGTATGGGTGTGTGTTACATTAGATTCACTAGTAGGAGTGAGAAAAACATCACGGGGTGGTGCGCATTGTATGGGTGTGTGTTACATTAGATTCATTAGTAGGAGTGAGAAAAACATCACGGGGTGTTGCGCATTGTATGGGTGTGTGTTACACTACATTCACTAGTAGGAGTGAGAAAAACATCACGGGGTGGTGCGCACTGTATGGGTTTGTGTTACATTAGATTCACTAGTAGGAGTGAGAAAAACATCACGGGGTGGTGCGCATTGTATGGGTGTGTGTTACATTAGATTCCAACTAGGAGTGAGAAAAACATCACGGGGTGGTGCGCATTGTATGGGTGTGTGTTACATTAGATTCACTAGTAGGAGTGAGAAAAACATCACGGGGTGGTGCGCATTGTATGGGTGTGTGTTACATTACATTCACTAGTAGGAGTGAGAAAAACACCACGGCGTGGTGCGCATTGTATGGGTGTGTTTTACATTACATTCACTAGTAGGAGTGAGAAAAACATCACGGGGTGGTGCGCATTGTATGGGTGTGTGTTACATTACATTCACTAGTAGGAGTGAGAAAAACATCACGGGGTGGTGCGCATTGTATGGGTGTGTGTTACATTACATTCACTAGTAGCAGTGAGAAAAACATCACGGGGTGGTGCGCATTGTATGGGTTTGTGTTACATTAGATTCACTAGTAGGAGTGAGAAAAACATCACGGGGTGGTGCGCATCGTATGGGTGTGTGTTACATTAGATTCACTACTAGGAGTGAGAAAAACATCACGGGGTGGTGCGCATCGTATGGGTGTGTGTTACATTAGATTCACTAGTAGGAGTGAGAAAAACATCACGGGGTGGTGCGCATCGTATGGGTGTGTGTTACATTACATTCACTAGTAGGAGTGAGAAAAACATCACGGGATGGTGCGCATCGTATGGGTGTGTTTTAAATTACATTCACTAGTAGGAGTGAGAAAAACATCACGGGGTGGTGCGCATCGTATGGGTGTGTGTTACATTAGATTCACTAGTAGGAGTGAGAAAAACATCACCGGGTGGTGCGCATTGTATGGGTGTGGGTTACATTACATTCACTAGTAGGAGTGAGAAAAACATCACCGGGTGGTGCGCATTGTATGGGTGTGTGTTACATTACATTCACTACTAGGAGTGAGAAAAACATCACGGGGTGGTGCGCATTGTATGGTTGTGTGTTACATTAGATTCACTAGTAGGAGTGAGAAAAACATCACGGGGTGGTGCGCATTGTATGGGTGTGGGTTACATTAGATTCACTAGTAGGAGTGAGAAAAACATCACGGGGTGGTGCGCATTGTATGGGTTTGTGTTACATTAGATTCACTAGTAGGAGTGAGAAAAACATCACGGGGTGGTGCGCATTGTATGGGTGTGTGTTACATTAGATTCACTACTAGGAGTGAGAAAAACATCACGGGGTGGTGCGCCTTGTATGGGTGTGTGTTACATTACATTGACTAGTAGGAGTGAGAAAAACATAACGGGGTGGTGCGCATTGTATGGGTGTGTGTTACATTAGATTCACTAATAGGAGTGAGAAAAACATCACGGGGTGGTGCGCATTGTATGGGTGTGTGTTACATTACATTCACTAGTAGGAGTGAGAAAAACATCACGGGGTGGTGCGCATTGTATGGGTGTGTGTTACATTACATTCACTATTAGGAGTGAGAAAAACATCACGGGGTGGTGTGCATTGTATGGGTGTGTGTTACATTACATTCACTAGTAGGAGTGAGAAAAACATCATGGGGTGGTGCGCATCGTATGGGTGTGTGTTACATTAGATTCACTAGTAGGAGTGAGAAAAACATCACGGGGTGGTGCGCATCGTATGGGTGTGTGTTACATTAGATTCACTACTAGGAGTGAGAAAAACATCACGGGGTGGTGCGCATCGTACGGGTGTGTGTTACATTACATTCACTACTAGGAGTGAGAAAAACATCATGGGGTGGTGCGCATCGTATGGGTGTGTGTTACATTACATTCACTAGTAGGAGTGAGAAAAACATCACGGGGTGGTGCGCATCGTATGGGTGTGTGTTAAATTACATTCACTAGTAGGAGTGAGAAAAACATCACGGGGTGGTGCGCATCGTATGGGTGTGTGTTACATTAGATTCACTAGTAGGAGTGAGAAAAACATCACCGGGTGGTGCGCATTGTATGGGTGTGTGTTACATTACATTCACTAGTAGGAGTGAGAAAAACATCACCGGGTGGTGCGCATTGTATGGGTGTGTGTTACATTACATTCACTACTAGGAGTGAGAAAAACATCACGGGGTGGTGCGCATTGTATGGGTGTGTGTTACATTAGATTCACTAGTAGGAGTGAGAAAAACATCACGGGGTGGTGCGCATTGTATGGGTGTGTGTTACATTAGATTCATTAGTAGGAGTGAGAAAAACATCACGGGGTGGTGCGCATTGTATGGGTGTGTGTTACATTAGATTCACTACTAGGAGTGAGAAAAACATCACGGGGTGGTGCGCATTGTATGGGTGTGTGTTACATTACATTGACTAGTAGGAGTGAGAAAAACATAACGGGGTGGTGCGCATTGTATGGGTGTGTGTTACATTACATTCACTAGTAGGAGTGAGAAAAACATCACGGGGTGGTGCGCATTGTATGGGTGTGTGTTACATTACATTCACTAGTAGGAGTGAGAAAAACATCACGGGGTGGTGCGCATTGTATGGGTGTGTGTTACATTACATTCACTATTAGGAGTGAGAAAAACATCACGGGGTGGTGCGCATTGTATGGGTGTGTGTTACATTAGATTCACTAGTAGGAGTGAGAAAAACATCACGGGGTGGTGCGCATTGTATGGGTGTGTGTTACATTAGATTCACTAGTAGGAGTGAGAAAAACATAACGGGGTGGTGCGCATCGTATGGGTGTGTGTTACATTACATTCACTACTAGGAGTGAGAAAAACATCACGGGGTGGTGCGCATCGTATGGGTGTGTGTTACATTACTTTCACTACTAGGAGTGAGAAAAACATCACGGGGTGGTGCGCATTGTATGGGTGTGTGTTACATTACATTCACTAGTAGGAGTGAGAAAAACATCACGGGGTGGTGCGCATTGTATGGGTGTGTGTTACATTACATTCACTAGTAGGAGTGAGAAAAACATCACGGGGTGGTGCGCATTGTATGGGTGTGTGTTACATTACATTCACTAGTAGGAGTGAGAAAAACATCACGGGGTGGTGCGCATTGTATGGGTGTGTGTTACATTACATTCACTAGTAGGAGTGAGAAAAACATCACCGGGTGGTGCGCATTGTATGGGTGTGTGTTACATTACATTCACTACTAGGAGTGAGAAAAACATCACGGTGTGGTGCGCATTGTATGGGTGTGTGTTACATTACATTCACTAGCAGGAGTGAGAAAAACATCACGGGGTGGTGCGCATCGTATGGGTGGGTGTTAAATTACATTCACTAGTAGGAGTGAGAAAAACATCACGGGGTGGTGCGCATTGTATGGGTGTGTGTTACATTAGATTCACTAGTAGGAGTGAGAAAAACATCACTGGGTGGTGCGCATTGTATGGGTGTGTGTTACATTACATTCACTAGTAGGAGTGAGAAAAACATCACCGGGTGGTGCGCATTGTATGGGTGTGTGTTACATTACATTGACTACTAGGAGTGAGAAAAACATCACGGGGTGGTGCGCATTGTATGGGTGTGTGTTACATTAGATTCATTAATAGGAGTGAGAAAAACTTCACGGGGTGGTGCGCATTGTATGGGTGTGTGTTACATTAGATTCATTAGTAGGAGTGAGAAAAACATCACGGGGTGGTGCGAATTGTATGGGTGTGTGTTACATTAGATTCACTAGTAGGAGTGAGAAAAACATCACGGGGTGGTGCGCATTGTATGGGTTTGTGTTACATTAGATTCACTAGTAGGAGTGAGAAAAACATCACGGGGTGGTGCGCATTGTATGGGTGTGTGTTACATTAGATTCACTACTAGGAGTGAGAAAAATATCACGGGGTGGTGCGCATTGTATGGGTGTGTGTTACATTACATTCACTAGTAGGAGTGAGAAAAACATCACGGGGTGGTGCGCATTGTATGGGTGTGTGTTACATTACATTCACTAGTAGGAGTGAGAAAAACATCACGGGGTGGTGCGCATTGTATGGGTGTGTTTTACATTACATTCACTAGTAGGACTGAGAAAAACATCACGGGGTGGTGCGCATTGTATGGGTGTGTGTTACATTACATTCACTAGTAGGAGTGAGAAAAACATCACGGGGTGGTGCGCATTGTATGGGTGTGTGTTACATTACATTCACTAGTAGGAGTGAGAAAAACATCACGTGGTGGTGCGCATTGTATGGGTGTGTGTTACATTACATTCACTAGTAGGAGTGAGAAAAACATCACGGGGTGGTGCGCATTGTATGGGTGTGTGTTACATTACATTCACTAGTAGGAGTGAGAAAAACATCACAGGATGGTGCGCCTTGTATGGGTGTGTGTTACATTAGATTCACTAGTAGGAGTGAGAAAAACATCACGGGGTGGTGCGCATTGTATGGGTGTGTGTTACATTACATTCACTAGTAGGAGTGAGAAAAACTTCACGGGGTGGTGCGCATCGTATGGGTGTGTGTTACATTACATTCACTAGTAGGAGTGAGAAAAACATCACGGGGTGGTGCGCATCGTATGGGTGTGTGTTACATTACATTCACTAGTAGGAGTGAGAAAAACATCACGGGGTGGTGCGCATCGTATTGGTGTGTGTTACATTAGATTCACTAGTAGGAGTGAGAAAAACATCACCGTGTGGTGCGCATTGTATGGGTGTGTGTTACATTACATTCACTAGTAGGAGTGAGAAAAACATCACCGGGTGGTGTGCATTGTATGGGTGTGTGTTACATTACATTCACTACTAGGAGTGAGAAAAACATCACGGGGTGGTGCGCATTGTATGGGTGTGTGTTACATTAGATTCACTAGTAGGAGTGAGAAAAACATCACGGGGTGGTGCGCATTGTATGGGTGTGTGTTACATTAGATTCATTAGTAGGAGTGAGAAAAACATCACGGGGTGGTGCGCATTGTATGGGTGTGTGTTACATTAGATTCACTAGTAGGAGTGAGAAAAACATCACGGGGTGGTGCGCATTGTATGGGTTTGTGTTACATTAGATTCACTAGTAGGAGTGAGAAAAACATCACGGGGTGGTGCGCATTGTATGGGTGTGTGTTACATTAGATTCACTACTAGGAGTGAGAAAAACATCACGGGGTGGTGCGCATTGTATGGGTGTGTGTTACATTACATTGACTAGTAGGAGTGAGAAAAACATAACGGGGTGGTGCGCATTGTATGGGTGTGTGTTACATTACATTCACTAGTAGGAGTGAGAAAAACATCACGGGGTGGTGCGCATTGTATGGGTGTGTGTTACATTACATTCACTAGTAGGAGTGAGAAAAACATCACGGGGTGGTGCGCATTGTATGGGTGTGTGTTACATTACATTCACTATTAGGAGTGAGAAAAACATCACGGGGTGGTGCGCATTGTATGGGTGTGTGTTACATTAGATTCACTAGTAGGAGTGAGAAAAACATCACGGGGTGGTGCGCATTGTATGGGTGTGTGTTACATTAGATTCACTAGTAGGAGTGAGAAAAACATAACGGGGTGGTGCGCATCGTATGGGTGTGTGTTACATTACATTCACTACTAGGAGTGAGAAAAACATCACGGGGTCGTGCGCATCGTATGGGTGTGTGTTACATTACTTTCACTACTAGGAGTGAGAAAAACATCACGGGGTGGTGCGCATTGTATGGGTGTGTGTTACATTACATTCACTAGTAGGAGTGAGAAAAACATCACGGGGTGGTGCGCATTGTATGGGTGTGTGTTACATTACATTCACTAGTAGGAGTGAGAAAAACATCACGGGGTGGTGCGCATTGTATGGGTGTGTGTTACATTACATTCACTAGTAGGAGTGAGAAAAACATCACGGGGTGGTGCGCATTGTATGGGTGTGTGTTACATTACATTCACTAGTAGGAGTGAGAAAAACATCACCGGGTGGTGCGCATTGTATGGGTGTGTGTTACATTACATTCACTACTAGGAGTGAGAAAAACATCACGGTGTGGTGCGCATTGTATGGGTGTGTGTTACATTACATTCAGTAGCAGGAGTGAGAAAAACATCACGGGGTGGTGCGCATCGTATGGGTGGGTGTTAAATTACATTCACTAGTAGGAGTGAGAAAAACATCACGGGGTGGTGCGCATTGTATGGGTGTGTGTTACATTAGATTCACTAGTAGGAGTGAGAAAAACATCACTGGGTGGTGCGCATTGTATGGGTGTGTGTTACATTACATTCACTAGTAGGAGTGAGAAAAACATCACCGGGTGGTGCGCATTGTATGGGTGTGTGTTACATTACATTCACTACTAGGAGTGAGAAAAACATCACGGGGTGGTGCGCATTGTATGGGTGTGTGTTACATTACATTCATTAATAGGAGTGAGAAAAACTTCACGGGGTGGTGCGCATTGTATGGGTGTGTGTTACATTAGATTCATTAGTAGGAGTGAGAAAAACATCACGGGGTGGTGCGCATTGTATGGGTGTGTGTTACATTAGATTCACTAGTAGGAGTGAGAAAAACATCACGGGGTGGTGCGCATTGTATGGGTGTGTGTTACATTAGATTCACTAGTAGGAGTGAGAAAAACATAACGGGGTGGTGCGCATCGTATGGGTGTGTGTTACATTACATTCACTACTAGGAGTGAGAAAAACATCACGGGGTGGTGCGCATCGTATGGGTGTGTGTTACATTACTTTCACTACTAGGAGTGAGAAAAACATCACGGGGTGGTGCGCATTGTATGGGTGTGTGTTACATTACATTCACTAGTAGGAGTGAGAAAAACATCACGGGGTGGTGCGCATTGTATGGGTGTGTGTTACATTACATTCACTAGTAGGAGTGAGAAAAACATCACGGGGTGGTGCGCATTGTATGGGTGTGTGTTACATTACATTCACTAGTAGGAGTGAGAAAAACATCACGGGGTGGTGCGCATTGTATGGGTGTGTGTTACATTACATTCACTAGTAGGAGTGAGAAAAACATCACCGGGTGGTGCGCATTGTATGGGTGTGTGTTACATTACATTCACTACTAGGAGTGAGAAAAACATCACGGTGTGGTGCGCATTGTATGGGTGTGTGTTACATTACATTCACTAGCAGGAGTGAGAAAAACATCACGGAGTGGTGCGCATCGTATGGGTGGGTGTTAAATTACATTCACTAGTAGGAGTGAGAAAAACATCACGGGGTGGTGCGCATTGTATGGGTGTGTGTTACATTAGATTCACTAGTAGGAGTGAGAAAAACATCACTGGGTGGTGCGCATTGTATGGGTGTGTGTTACATTACATTCACTAGTAGGAGTGAGAAAAACATCACCGGGTGGTGCGCATTGTATGGGTGTGTGTTACATTACATTCACTACTAGGAGTGAGAAAAACATCACGGGGTGGTGCGCATTGTATGGGTGTGTGTTACATTAGATTCATTAGTAGGAGTGAGAAAAACTTCACGGGGTGGTGCGCATTGTATGGGTGTGTGTTACATTAGATTCATTAGTAGGAGTGAGAAAAACATCACGGGGTGGTGCGCATTGTATGGGTGTGTGTTACATTAGATTCACTAGTAGGAGTGAGAAAAACATCACGGGGTGGTGCGCATTGTATGGGTTTGTGTTACATTAGATTCACTAGTAGGAGTGAGAAAAACATCACGGGGTGGTGCGCATTGTATGGGTGTGTGTTACATTAGATTCACTACTAGGAGTGAGAAAAACATCACGGGGTGGTGCGCATTGTATGGGTGTGTGTTACATTACATTCACTAGTAGGAGTGAGAAAAACATCACGGGGTGGTGCGCATTGTATGGGTGTGTGTTACATTACATTCACTAGTAGGAGTGAGAAAAACATCACGGGGTGGTGCGCATTGTATGGGTGTGTTTTACATTACATTCACTAGTAGGAGTGAGAAAAACATCACGGGGTGGTGCGCATTGTATGGGTGTGTGTTACATTACATTCACTAGTAGGAGTGAGAAAAACATCACGGGGTGGTGCGCATTGTATGGGTGTGTGTTACATTACATTCACTAGTAGGAGTGAGAAAAACATCACGTGGTGGTGCGCATTGTATGGGTGTGTGTTACATTACATTCACTAGTAGGAGTGAGAAAAACATCACGGGGTGGTGCGCATTGTATGGGTGTGTGTTACATTACATTCACTAGTAGGAGTGAGAAAAACATCACAGGATGGTGCGCCTTGTATGGGTGTGTGTTACATTAGATTCACTAGTAGGAGTGAGAAAAACATCACGGGGTGGTGCGCATTGTATGGGTGTGTGTTACATTACATTCACTAGTAGGAGTGAGAAAAACATCACGGGGTGGTGCGCATCGTATGGGTGTGTGTTACATTACATTCACTAGTAGGAGTGAGAAAAACATCACGGGGTGGTGCGCATCGTATGGGTGTGTGTTACATTACATTCACTAGTAGGAGTGAGAAAAACATCACGGGGTGGTGCGCATCGTATGGGTGTGTGTTACATTACATTCACTAGTTGGAGTGAGAAAAACATCACGGGGTGGTGCACATCGTATGGGTGTGTGTTAAATTACATTCACTAGTAGGAGTGAGAAAAACATCACGGGGTGGTGCGCATTGTATGGGTGTGTGTTACATTAGATTCACTAGTAGGAGTGAGAAAAACATCACCCGGTGGTGCGCATCGTATGGGTGTGTGTTACATTACATTCACTAGTAGGAGTGAGAAAAACATCACCGGGTGGTGCGCATTGTATGGGTGTGTGTTACATTACATTCACTACTAGGAGTGAGAAAAACATCACGGGGTGGTGCGCATTGTATGGGTGTGTGTTACATTAGATTCACTAGTAGGAGTGAGAAAAACATCACGGGGTGGTGCGCATTGTATGGGTGTGTGTTACATTAGATTCATTAGCAGGAGTGAGAAAAACATCACGGGGTGGTGCGCATTGTATGGGTGTGTGTTACATTAGATTCACTAGTAGGAGTGAGAAAAACATCACGGGGTGGTGCGCATTGTATGGGTTTGTGTTACATTAGATTCACTAGTAGGAGTGAGAAAAACATCACGGGGTGGTGCGCATTGTATGGGTGTGTGTTACATTAGATTCACTACTAGGAGTGAGAAAAACATCACGGGGTGGTGAGCATTGTATGGGTGTGTGTTACATTACATTGACTAGTAGGAGTGAGAAAAACATCACGGGGTGGTGCGCATCGTATGGGTGTGTGTTACATTACATTCACTAGTAGGAGTGAGAAAAACATCACGGGGTGGTGCGCATTGTATGGGTGTGTGTTACATTACATTCACTAGTAGGAGTGAGAAAAACATCACGGGGTGGTGCGCATTGTATGGGTGTGTGTTACATTACATTCACTATTAGGAGTGAGAAAAACATCACGGGGTGGTGCGCCTCGTATGGGTGTGTGTTACATTAGATTCACTAGTAGGAGTGAGAAAAACATCACGGGGTGGTGCGCATCGTATGGGTGTGTGTTACATTAGATTCACTACTAGGGGTGAGAAAAACATCACGGGGTGGTGCGCATCGTATGGGTGTGTGTTACATTACATTCACTACTAGGTGTGAGAAAAACATCACGGGGTGGTGCGCATCGTATGGGTGTGTGTTACATTACATTCACTAGTAGGAGTGAGAAAAACATCACGGGGTGGTGCGCATCGTATGGGTGTGTGTTAAATTACATTCACTAGTAGGAGTGAGAAAAACATCACGGGGTGGTGCGCATTGTATGGGTGTGTGTTACATTAGATTCACTACTAGGAGTGAGAAAAACATCACCGTGTGGTGCGCATTGTATGGGTGTGTGTTACATTACATTCACTAGTAGGAGTGAGAAAAACATCAACGGGTGGTGCGCATTGTATGGGTGTGTGTTACATTACATTAACTACTAGGAGTGAGAAAAACATCACGGGGTGGTGCGCATTGTATGGGTGTGTGTTACATTAGACTCACTAATAGGAGTGAGAAAAACATCACGGGGTGGTGCACATTGTATGGGTGTGTGTTACATTAGATTCATTAGTAGGAGTGAGAAAAACATCACGGGGTGGTGCGCATTGAATGGGTTTGTGTTACATTAGATTCACTAGTAGGAGTGAGAAAAACATCACGGGGTGGTGCGCATTGTATGGGTGTGTGTTACATTAGATTCACTACTAGAAGTGAGAAAAACATCACGGGGTGGTGCGCATTGTATGGGTGTGTGTTACATTACATTCACTAGTAGGAGTGAGAAAAACATCACGGGGTGGTGCGCATTGTATGGGTGTGTGTTACATTACATTCACTAGTAGGAGTGAGAAAAACATCACGGGGTGGTGCGCATTGTATGGGTGTGTTTTACATTACATTCACTAGTAGGAGTGAGAAAAACATCACGGGGTGGTACGCATTGTATGGGTGTGTGTTACATTACATTCACTAGTAGGAGTGAGAAAAACATCACGGGGTGGTGCGCATTGTATGGGTGTGTGTTACATTACATTCACTAGTAGGAGTGAGAAAAACATCACGGGGTGGTGCGCATTGTATGGGTGTGTGTTACATTACATTCACTAGTAGGAGTGAGAAAAACATAACCGGGTGGTGCGCATTGTATGGGTGTGTGTTACATTACATTCACTACTAGGAGTGAGAAAAACATCACGGGGTGGTGCGCATTGTATGGGTGTGTGTTACATTAGATTCACTAGTAGGAGTGAGAAAAACATCACCGGGTGGTGCGCATTGTATGGGTGTGTGTTACATTACATTCACTAGTAGGAGTGAGAAAAACATCACCGGGTGGTGCGCATTGTATGGGTGTGTGTTACATTACATTCACTACTAGGAGTGTGAAAAACATCACGGGGTGGTGCGCATTGTATGGGTGTGTGTTACATTAGATTCACTAATAGGAGTGAGAAAAACATCACGGGGTGGTGCACATTGTATGGGTGTGTGTTACATTAGATTCATTAGTAGGAGTGAGAAAAACATCACGGGGTGGTGTGCATTGTATGGGTGTGTGTTACATTAGATTCACTAGTAGGAGTGAGAAAAACATCACGGGGTGGTGCGCATTGTATGGGTTTGTGTTACATTAGATTCACTAGTAGGAGTGAGAAAAACATCACGGGGTGGTGCGCATTGTATGGGTGTGTGTTACATTACATTCACTAGTAGGAGTGAGAAAAACATCACGGGGTGGTGCGCATTGAATGGGTGTGTGTTACATTACATTCACTAGTAGGAGTGAGAAAAACATCACAGGGTGGTGCGCCTTGTATGGGTGTGTGTTACATTACATTCACTAGTAGGAGTGAGAAAAACATCACGGGGTGGTGCGCATCGTATGGGTGTGTGTTACATTAGATTCACTAGTAGGAGTGAGAAAAACATCACGGGGTGGTGCGCATCGTATGGGTGTGTGTTACATTAGATTCACTACTAGGAGTGAGAAAAACATCACGGGGTGGTGCGCATCGTATGGGTGTGTGTTACATTACATTCACAAGTAGGAGTGAGAAAAACATCACGGGGTGGTGCGCATCGTATGGGTGTGTGTTAAATTACATTCACCAGTAGGAGTGAGAAAAACATCACGGGGTGGTGCGCATTGTATGGGTGTGTGTTACATTAGATTCACTAGTAGGAGTGAGAAAAACATCACCGGGTGGTGCGCATCGTATGGGTGTGTGTTACATTACATTCACTAGTAGGAGTGAGAAAAACATCACCGGGTGGTGCGCATTGTATGGGTGTGTGTTACATTACATTCACTACTAGGAGTGAGAAAAATATCACGGGGTGGTGCACATTGTATGGGTGTGTGTTACATTAGATTCATTAGTAGGAGTGAGAAAAACATCACGGGGTGGTGCGCATTGTATGGTTGTGTGTTACATTAGATACATTAGTAGGAGTGAGAAAAACATCACGGGGTGGTGCGCATTGTATGGGTGTGTGTTACATTAGATTCACTAGTAGGAGTGAGAAAAACATCACGGGGTGGTGCGCATTGTATGGGTTTGTGTTACATTACATTCACTACTAGGAGTGAGAAAAACATCACGGGGTGGTGCGCATCGTATGGGTGTGTGTTACATTACATTCACTACTAGGAGTGAGAAAAACATCACGGGGTGGTGCGCATCGTATGGGTGTGTGTTACATTACATTCACTAGTAGGAGTGAGAAAAACATCACGGGGTGGTGCGCATCGTATGGGTGTGTGTTAAATTACATTCACTAGTAGGAGTGAGAAAAACATCACGGGGTGGTGCGCATTGTATGGGTGTGTGTTACATTAGATTCACTAGTAGGAGTGAGAAAAACATCACGGGGTGGTGCGCATTGTATGGGTTTGTGTCACATTAGATTCACTACTAGGAGTGAGAAAAACATCACGGGGTGGTGCGCATCGTATGGGTGTGTGTTACATTACATACACTACTAGGAGTGAGAAAAACATCACGGTGTGGTGCGCATCGTATGGGTGTGTGTTACATTACATTCACTACTAGGAGTGAGAAAAAGATCACGGGGTGGTGCGCATCGTATGGGTGTGTGTTAAATTACATTCCCTACTACGAGTGAGAAAAACATCACGGGGTGGTGCGCATTGTATGGGTGTGTGTTACATTAGATTCACTAGTAGGAGTGAGAAAAACATCACCGGGTGGTGCGCATTGTATGGGTGTGTGTTACATTACATTCACTAGTAGGAGTGAGAAAAACATCACCGGGTGGTGCGCATTGTATGGGTGTGTGTTACATTACATTCACTACTAGGAGTGAGAAAAACATCACGGGGTGGTGCGCATTGTATGGGTGTGTGTTACATTAGATTCACTAGTAGGAGTGAGAAAAACATCACGGGGTGGTGCGCATTGTATGGGTGTGTGTTACATTAGATTCATTAGTAGGAGTGAGAAAATCATCACGGGGTGGTGCGCATTGTATGGGTGTGTGTTACATTAGATTCACTAGTAGGAGTGAGAAAAAGATCACGGGGTGGTGCGCATTGTATGGGTTTGTGTTACATTAGATTCACTAGTAGGAGTGAGAAAAACATCACGGGATGGTGCGCATTGTATGGGTGTGTGTTACATTAGATTCACTACTAGGAGTGAGAAAAACATCACGGGGTGGTGCGCATTGTATGGGTGTGTGTTACATTACATTCACTAGTAGGAGTGAGAAAAACATCACGGGGTGGTGCGCATTGTATGGGTGTGTGTTACATTACATTCACTATTAGGAGTGAGAAAAACATCACGGGGTGGTGCGCATTGTATGGGTGTGTGTTACATTAGATTCACTAGTAGGAGTGAGAAAAACATCACGGGGTGGTGCGCATTGTATGGGTGTGTGTTACATTAGATTCACTAGTAGGAGTGAGAAAAACATCACGGGGTGGTGCGCATCGTATGGGTGTGTGTTACATTACATTCACTACTAGGAGTGAGAAAAACATCACGGGGTGGTGCGCATTGTATGGGTGTGTGTTACATTACTTTCACTACTAGGAGTGAGAAAAACATCACGGGGTGGTGCGCATTGTATGGGTGTGTGTTACATTACATTCACTAGTAGGAGTGAGAAAAACATCACGGGGTGGTGCGCATTGTATGGGTGTGTGTTACATTACATTCACTAGTAGGAGTGAGAAAAACATCACGGGGTGGTGCGCATTGTATGGGTGTGTGTTACATTACATTCACTAGTAGGAGTGAGAAAAACATCACGGGGTGGTGCGCAATGTATGGGTGTGTGTTACATTACATTCACTAGTAGGAGTGAGAAAAACATCACCGGGTGGTGCGCATTGTATGGGTGTGTGTTACATTACATTCACTACTAGGAGTGAGAAAAACATCACGATGTGGTGCGCATTGTATGGGTGTGTGTTACATTACATTCACTAGCAGGAGTGAGAAAAACATCACGGGGTGGTGCGCATTGTATGGGTGTGTGTTACATTACATTCACTAGTAGGAGTGAGAAAAACATCACGGGGTGGTGCGCATCTTAGGGGTGTGTGTTACATTACATTCACTAGTAGGAGTGAGAAAAACATCACGGGGTGGTGCGCATCGTATGGGTGTGTGTTACATTACATTCACTAGTAGGAGTGAGAAAAACATCACGGGGTGGTGCGCATCGTATGGGTGTGTGTTACATTACATTCACTAGTAGGAGTGAGAAAAACATCACGGGGTGGTGCGCATCGTATGGGTGTGTGTTACATTAGATTCACTAGTAGGAGTGAGAAAAACATCACGGGGTGGTGCGCATCGTATGGGTGTGTGTTACATTAGATTCACTACTAGGAGTCAGAAAAATATCACGGGGTGGTGCGCAACGTATGGGTGTGTGTTACATTACATTCACTACTAGGTGTGAGAAAAACATCACGGGGTGGTGCGCATCGTATGGGTGTGTGTTACATTACATTCACTAGTAGGAGTGAGAAAAACATCACGGGGTGGTGCGCATCATATGGGTGTGTGTTAAATTACATTCACTAGTAGGAGTGAGAAAAACATCACGGGGTGGTGCGCATTGTATGGGTGTGTGTTACATTACATTCACTAGTAGGAGTGAGAAAAACATCACCGGGTGGTGCGCATTGTATGGGTGTGTGTTACATTACATTCACTACTAGGAGTGAGAAAAACATCACGGGGTGGTGCGCATTGTATGGGGGTGTGTTACATTAGATTCACTAATAGGAGTGAGAAAAACATCACGGGGTGGTGCGCATTGTATGGGTGTGTGTTACATTAGATTCACTACTAGGAGTGAGAAAAACATCACGGGGTGTTGCGCATTGTATGGGTGTGTGTTACATTACATTCACTAGTAGGAGTGAGAAAAACATCACGGGGTGGTGCGCATTGTATGGGTGTGTGTTACATTACATTCACTAGTAGGAGTGAGAAAAAGATCACGGGGTGGTGCGCATTGTATGGGTGTGTGTTACATTACATTCACTAGTAGGAGTGAGAAAAACATCACGGTGTGGTGCGCATTGTATGGGTGTGTGTTACATTACATTCACTATTAGGAGTGAGAAAAACATCACGGGGTGGTGCGCATTGTACGGGTGTGTGTTACATTAGATTCACTAGTAGGAGTGAGAAAAACATCACGGGGTTGTGCGCATTGTATGGGTGTGTGTTACATTAGATTCACTAGTAGGAGTGAGAAAAACATCACGGGGTGGTGCGCATCGTATGGGTGTGTGTTACATTACATTCACTACTAGGAGTGAGAAAAACATCACGGGGTGGTGCGCATCGTATGGGTGTGTGTTACATTACTTTCACTACTAGGAGTGAGAAAAACATCACGGGGTGGTGCGCATTGTATGGGTGTGTGTTACATTACATTCACTAGTAGGAGTGAGAAAAACATCACGGGGTGGTGCGCATTGTATGGGTGTGTGTTACATTACATTCACTATTAGGAGTGAGAAAAACATCACGGGGTGGTGCGCATTGTATGGGTGTGTGTTACATTAGATTCACTAGTAGGAGTGAGAAAAACATCACGGGGTGGTGCGCATTGTATGGGTGTGTGTTACATTAGATTCACTAGTAGGAGTGAGAAAAACATCACGGGGTGGTGCGCATCGTATGGGTGTGTGTTACATTACATTCACTACTAGGAGTGAGAAAAACATCACGGGGTGGTGCGCATCGTATGGGTGTGTGTTACATTACTTTCACTACTAGGAGTGAGAAAAACATCACGGGGTGGTGCGTATTGTATGGGTGTGTGTTACATTAGATTCACTACTAGGTGTGAGAAAAACATCACGGGGCCGTGCGCATTGTATGGGTGTGTGTTACATTAGATTCACTAGTAGGTGTGAGAAAAACATCACGGGGTGGTGCGCATAGTATGGGTGTGTGTTACATTACATTCACTACTAGGAGTGAGAAAAACATCACGGGGTGGTGCGCATTGTATGGGTCTGTGTTACATTACATTCACTAGTAGGAGTGAGAAAAACATCACGGGGTGGTGCGCATCGTATGGGTGTGTGTTACATTACATTCACTAGTAGGAGTGAGAAAAACATCACGGGGTGGTGCGCATTGTATGGGTGTGTGTTACATTACATTCACTAGTAGGAGTGAGAAAAACATCACGGTGTGGTGCGCATTGTATGGGTGTGTGTTACATTACATTCACTATTAGGAGTGAGAAAAACATCACGGGGTGGTGCGCATTGTACGGGTGTGTGTTACATTAGATTCACTAGTAGGAGTGAGAAAAACATCACGGGGTGGTGCGCATTGTATGGGTGTGTGTTACATTAGATTCACTAGTAGGAGTGAGAAAAACATCACGGGGTGGTGCGCATCGTATGGGTGTGTGTTACATTACATTCACTAGTAGGAGTGAGAAAAACATCACGGGGTGGTGCGCATCGTATGGGTGTGTGTTACATTACTTTCACTACTAGGAGTGAGAAAAACATCACGGGGTGGTGCGCATTGTATGGGTGTGTGTTACATTAGATTCACTAGTAGGAGTGAGAAAAACATCACGGGGTGGTGCGCATTGTATGGGTGTGTGTTACATTAGATTCACTAGTAGGAGTGAGAAAAACATCACGGGGTGGTGCGCATCGTATGGGTGTGTGTTACATTACATTCACTACTAGGAGTGAGAAAAACATCACGGGGTGGTGCGCATCGTATGGGTGTGTGTTACATTACTTTCACTACTAGGAGTGAGAAAAACATCACGGGGTGGTGCGCATTGTATGGGTGTGTGTTACATTACATTCACTAGTAGGAGTGAGAAAAACATCACGGGGTGGTGCGCATTGTATGGGTGTGTGTTACATTACATTCACTAGTAGGAGTGAGAAAAACATCACGGGGTGGTGCGCATTGTATGGGTGTGTGTTACATTACATTCATTAGAAGGAGTGAGAAAAACATCACGGGGTGGTGCGCAATGTATGGGTGTGTGTTACATTACATTCACTAGTAGGAGTGAGAAAAACATCACCGGGTGGTGCGCATTGTATGGGTGTGTGTTACATTACATTCACTACTAGGAGTGAGAAAAACATCACGATGTGGTGCGCATTGTATGGGTGTGTGTTACATTACATTCACTAGCAGGAGTGAGAAAAACATCACGGGGTGGTGCGCATTGTATGGGTGTGTGTTACATTACATTCACTAGTAGGAGTGAGAAAAACATCACGGGGTGGTGCGCATCATAGGGGTGTGTGTTACATTACATTCACTAGTAGGAGTGAGAAAAACATCACGGGGTGGTGCGCATCGTATGGGTGTGTGTTACATTACATTCACTAGTAGGAGTGAGAAAAACATCACGGGGTGGTGCGCATCGTATGGGTGTGTGTTACATTACATTCACTAGTAGGAGTGAGAAAAACATCACGGGGTGGTGCGCATCGTATGGGTGTGTGTTACATTAGATTCACTAGTAGGAGTGAGAAAAACATCACGGGGTGGTGCGCATCGTATGGGTGTGTGTTACATTAGATTCACTACTAGGAGTGAGAAAAATATCACGGGGTGGTGCGCAACGTATGGGTGTGTGTTACATTACATTCACTACTAGGTGTGAGAAAAACATCACGGGGTGATGCGCATCGTATGGGTGTGTGTTACATTACATTCACTAGTAGGAGTGAGAAAAACATCACGGGGTGGTGCGCATCATATGGGTGTGTGTTAAATTACATTCACTAGTAGGAGTGAGAAAAACATCA
Source organism: Cavia porcellus (assembly GCF_034190915.1). Lineage (NCBI taxonomy): Eukaryota > Metazoa > Chordata > Mammalia > Rodentia > Caviidae > Cavia > Cavia porcellus. The sequence goes on along the minus strand of NW_026947728.1, from coordinate 191,034 downwards.
CGGGGTGGTGCGCATTGTATGGGTGTGTGTTACATTAGATTCACTAGTAGGAGTGAGAAAAACATCACGGGGTGGTGCGCATTGTATGGGTGTGTGTTACATTACATTCACTAGTAGGAGTGAGAAAAACATCACGGGGTGGTGCGCATTGTATGGGTGTGTGTTACATTACATTCACTAGTAGGAGTGAGAAAAACATCACGGTGTGGTGTGCATTGTATGGGTGTGTGTTACATTACATTCACTATTAGGAGTGAGAAAAACATCACGGGGTGGTGCGCATTGTACGGGTGTGTGTTACATTAGATTCACTAGTAGGAGTGAGAAAAACATCACGGGGTGGTGCGCATTGTATGGGTGTGTGTTACATTAGATTCACTAGTAGGAGTGAGAAAAACATCACGGGGTGGTGCGCATCGTATGGGTGTGTGTTACATTACATTCACTACTAGGAGTGAGAAAAACATCACGGGGTGGTGCGCATCGTATGGGTGTGTGTTACATTACTTTCACTACTAGGAGTGAGAAAAACATCACGGGGTGGTGCGCATTGTATGGGTGTGTGTTACATTACATTCACTAGTAGGAGTGAGAAAAACATCACGGGGTGGTGCGCATTGTATGGGTCTGTGTTACATTACATTCACTATTAGGAGTGAGAAAAACATCACGGGGTGGTGCGCATTGTATGGGTGTGTGTTACATTAGATTCACTAGTAGGAGTGAGAAAAACATCACGGGGTGGTGCGCATCGTATGGGTGTGTGTTACATTAGATTCACTAGTAGGAGTGAGAAAAACATCACGGGGTGGTGCGCATCGTATGGGTGTGTGTTACATTACATTCACTACTAGGAGTGAGAAAAACATCACGGGGTGGTGCGCATCGTATGGGTGTGTGTTACATTACTTTCACTACTAGGAGTGAGAAAAACATCACGGGGTGGTGCGTATTGTATGGGTGTGTGTTACATTAGATTCACTACTAGGTGTGAGAAAAACATCACGGGGCCGTGCGCATTGTATGGGTGTGTGTTACATTAGATTCACTAGTAGGTGTGAGAAAAACATCACGGGGTGGTGCGCATAGTATGGGTGTGTGTTACATTACATTCACTACTAGGAGTGAGAAAAACATCACGGGGTGGTGCGCATTGTATGGGTCTGTGTTACATTACATTCACTAGTAGGAGTGAGAAAAACATCACGGGGTGGTGCGCATCGTATGGGTGTGTGTTACAATACATTCACTAGTAGGAGTGAGAAAAACATCACGGGGTGGTGCGCATTGTATGGGTGTGTGTTACATTACATTCACTAGTAGGAGTGGGAAAAACATCACGGTGTGGTGCGCATTGTATGGGTGTGTGTTATATTACATTCACTATTAGGAGTGAGAATAACATCACGGGGTGGTGCGCATTGTACGGGTGTGTGTTACATTAGATTCACTAGTAGGAGTGAGAAAAACATCACGGGGTGGTGCGCATTGTATGGGTGTGTGTTACATTAGATTCACTAGTAGGAGTGAGAAAAACATCACGGGGTGGTGCGCATCGTATGGGTGTGTGTTACATTACTTTCACTACTAGGAGTGAGAAAACCATCACGGGGTGGTGCGCATTGTATGGGTGTGTGTTACATTACATTCACTAGTAGGAGTGAGAAAAACATCACGGGGTGGTGCGCATTGTATGGGTGTGTGTTACATTACATTCACTATTAGGAGTGAGAAAAACATCACGGGGTGGTGCGCATTGTATGGGTGTGTGTTACATTAAATTCACTAGTAGGAGTGAGAAAAACATCACGGGGTGGTGCACATTGTATGGGTGTGTGTTACATTAGATTCACTAGTAGGAGTGAGAAAAACATCACGGGGTGGTGCGCATCGTATGGGTGTGTGTTACATTACATTCACTACTAGGAGTGAGAAAAACATCACGAGGTGGTGCGCATCGTATGGGTGTGTGTTACATTAGATTCACTAGTAGGAGTGAGAAAAAGATCACGGGGTGGTGCGCATTGTATGGGTGTGTGTTACATTACATTCACTAGTAGCAGTGAGAAAAACATCACGGGGTGGTGCGCATTTTATGGGTGTGTGTTACATTACATTCACTAGTGGGAGTGAGAAAAACATCACGGGGTGGTGCGCATTGTATGGGTGTGTGTTACATTACATTCACTAGTAGGAGTGAGAAAAACATCACGGGGTGGTGCGCATTGTATGGGTGTGTGTTACATTACATTCACTAGTAGGAGTGAGAAAAACATCACCGGGTGGTGCGCATTGTATGGGTGTGTGTTACATTACATTCACTACTAGGAGTGAGAAAAACATCACGGTGTGGTGCGCATTGTATGGGTGTGTGTTATATTACATTCACTAGCAGGAGTGAGAAAAACATCACGGGGTGGTGCGCATTGTATGGGTGTGTGTTACATTAGATTCACTAGTAGGAGTGAGAAAAACATCACGGGGTGGTGCGTATTGTATGGGTGTGTGTTACATTAGATTCACTACTAGGTGTGAGAAAAACATCACGGGGCCGTGCGCATTGTATGGGTGTGTGTTACATTAGATTCACTAGTAGGAGTGAGAAAAACATCACGGGGTGGTGCGCATAGTATGGGTGTGTGTTACATTACATTCACTACTAGGAGTGAGAAAAACATCACGGGGTGGTGCGCATTGTATGGGTCTGTGTTACATTACATTCACTAGTAGGAGTGAGAAAAACATCACGGGGTGGTGCGCATTGTATGGGTGTGTGTTACATTACATTCACTAGTAGGAGTGAGAAAAACATCACGGGATGGTGCGCATTGTATGGGTGTGTGTTACATTAGATTCACTACTAGGAGTGAGAAAAACATCACGGGGTGGTGCGCATTGTATGGGTGTGTGTTACATTACATTCACTAGTAGGAGTGAGAAAAACATCACGGGGTGGTGCGCATTGTATGGGTGTGTGTTACATTACATTCACTATTAGGAGTGAGAAAAACATCACGGGGTGGTGCGCATTGTATGGGTGTGTGTTACATTAGATTCACTAGTAGGAGTGAGAAAAACATCACGGGGTGGTGCGCATTGTATGGGTGTGTGTTACATTAGATTCACTAGTAGGAGTGAGAAAAACATCACGGGGTGGTGCGCATCGTATGGGTGTGTGTTACATTACATTCACTACTAGGAGTGAGAAAAACATCACGGGGTGGTGCGCATTGTATGGGTGTGTGTTACATTACTTTCACTACTAGGAGTGAGAAAAACATCACGGGGTGGTGCGCATTGTATGGGTGTGTGTTACATTACATTCACTAGTAGGAGTGAGAAAAACATCACGGGGTGGTGCGCATTGTATGGGTGTGTGTTACATTACATTCACTAGTAGGAGTGAGAAAAACATCACGGGGTGGTGCGCATTGTATGGGTGTGTGTTACATTACATTCACTAGTAGGAGTGAGAAAAACATCACGGGGTGGTGCGCAATGTATGGGTGTGTGTTACATTACATTCACTAGTAGGAGTGAGAAAAACATCACCGGGTGGTGCGCATTGTATGGGTGTGTGTTACATTACATTCACTACTAGGAGTGAGAAAAACATCACGATGTGGTGCGCATTGTATGGGTGTGTGTTACATTACATTCACTAGCAGGAGTGAGAAAAACATCACGGGGTGGTGCGCATTGTATGGGTGTGTGTTACATTACATTCACTAGTAGGAGTGAGAAAAACATCACGGGGTGGTGCGCATCTTAGGGGTGTGTGTTACATTACATTCACTAGTAGGAGTGAGAAAAACATCACGGGGTGGTGCGCATCGTATGGGTGTGTGTTACATTACATTCACTAGTAGGAGTGAGAAAAACATCACGGGGTGGTGCGCATCGTATGGGTGTGTGTTACATTACATTCACTAGTAGGAGTGAGAAAAACATCACGGGGTGGTGCGCATCGTATGGGTGTGTGTTACATTAGATTCACTAGTAGGAGTGAGAAAAACATCACGGGGTGGTGCGCATCGTATGGGTGTGTGTTACATTAGATTCACTACTAGGAGTCAGAAAAATATCACGGGGTGGTGCGCAACGTATGGGTGTGTGTTACATTACATTCACTACTAGGTGTGAGAAAAACATCACGGGGTGGTGCGCATCGTATGGGTGTGTGTTACATTACATTCACTAGTAGGAGTGAGAAAAACATCACGGGGTGGTGCGCATCATATGGGTGTGTGTTAAATTACATTCACTAGTAGGAGTGAGAAAAACATCACGGGGTGGTGCGCATTGTATGGGTGTGTGTTACATTACATTCACTAGTAGGAGTGAGAAAAACATCACCGGGTGGTGCGCATTGTATGGGTGTGTGTTACATTACATTCACTACTAGGAGTGAGAAAAACATCACGGGGTGGTGCGCATTGTATGGGGGTGTGTTACATTAGATTCACTAATAGGAGTGAGAAAAACATCACGGGGTGGTGCGCATTGTATGGGTGTGTGTTACATTAGATTCACTACTAGGAGTGAGAAAAACATCACGGGGTGTTGCGCATTGTATGGGTGTGTGTTACATTACATTCACTAGTAGGAGTGAGAAAAACATCACGGGGTGGTGCGCATTGTATGGGTGTGTGTTACATTACATTCACTAGTAGGAGTGAGAAAAAGATCACGGGGTGGTGCGCATTGTATGGGTGTGTGTTACATTACATTCACTAGTAGGAGTGAGAAAAACATCACGGTGTGGTGCGCATTGTATGGGTGTGTGTTACATTACATTCACTATTAGGAGTGAGAAAAACATCACGGGGTGGTGCGCATTGTACGGGTGTGTGTTACATTAGATTCACTAGTAGGAGTGAGAAAAACATCACGGGGTTGTGCGCATTGTATGGGTGTGTGTTACATTAGATTCACTAGTAGGAGTGAGAAAAACATCACGGGGTGGTGCGCATCGTATGGGTGTGTGTTACATTACATTCACTACTAGGAGTGAGAAAAACATCACGGGGTGGTGCGCATCGTATGGGTGTGTGTTACATTACTTTCACTACTAGGAGTGAGAAAAACATCACGGGGTGGTGCGCATTGTATGGGTGTGTGTTACATTACATTCACTAGTAGGAGTGAGAAAAACATCACGGGGTGGTGCGCATTGTATGGGTGTGTGTTACATTACATTCACTATTAGGAGTGAGAAAAACATCACGGGGTGGTGCGCATTGTATGGGTGTGTGTTACATTAGATTCACTAGTAGGAGTGAGAAAAACATCACGGGGTGGTGCGCATTGTATGGGTGTGTGTTACATTAGATTCACTAGTAGGAGTGAGAAAAACATCACGGGGTGGTGCGCATCGTATGGGTGTGTGTTACATTACATTCACTACTAGGAGTGAGAAAAACATCACGGGGTGGTGCGCATCGTATGGGTGTGTGTTACATTACTTTCACTACTAGGAGTGAGAAAAACATCACGGGGTGGTGCGTATTGTATGGGTGTGTGTTACATTAGATTCACTACTAGGTGTGAGAAAAACATCACGGGGCCGTGCGCATTGTATGGGTGTGTGTTACATTAGATTCACTAGTAGGTGTGAGAAAAACATCACGGGGTGGTGCGCATAGTATGGGTGTGTGTTACATTACATTCACTACTAGGAGTGAGAAAAACATCACGGGGTGGTGCGCATTGTATGGGTCTGTGTTACATTACATTCACTAGTAGGAGTGAGAAAAACATCACGGGGTGGTGCGCATCGTATGGGTGTGTGTTACATTACATTCACTAGTAGGAGTGAGAAAAACATCACGGGGTGGTGCGCATTGTATGGGTGTGTGTTACATTACATTCACTAGTAGGAGTGAGAAAAACATCACGGTGTGGTGCGCATTGTATGGGTGTGTGTTACATTACATTCACTATTAGGAGTGAGAAAAACATCACGGGGTGGTGCGCATTGTACGGGTGTGTGTTACATTAGATTCACTAGTAGGAGTGAGAAAAACATCACGGGGTGGTGCGCATTGTATGGGTGTGTGTTACATTAGATTCACTAGTAGGAGTGAGAAAAACATCACGGGGTGGTGCGCATCGTATGGGTGTGTGTTACATTACATTCACTAGTAGGAGTGAGAAAAACATCACGGGGTGGTGCGCATCGTATGGGTGTGTGTTACATTACTTTCACTACTAGGAGTGAGAAAAACATCACGGGGTGGTGCGCATTGTATGGGTGTGTGTTACATTAGATTCACTAGTAGGAGTGAGAAAAACATCACGGGGTGGTGCGCATTGTATGGGTGTGTGTTACATTAGATTCACTAGTAGGAGTGAGAAAAACATCACGGGGTGGTGCGCATCGTATGGGTGTGTGTTACATTACATTCACTACTAGGAGTGAGAAAAACATCACGGGGTGGTGCGCATCGTATGGGTGTGTGTTACATTACTTTCACTACTAGGAGTGAGAAAAACATCACGGGGTGGTGCGCATTGTATGGGTGTGTGTTACATTACATTCACTAGTAGGAGTGAGAAAAACATCACGGGGTGGTGCGCATTGTATGGGTGTGTGTTACATTACATTCACTAGTAGGAGTGAGAAAAACATCACGGGGTGGTGCGCATTGTATGGGTGTGTGTTACATTACATTCATTAGAAGGAGTGAGAAAAACATCACGGGGTGGTGCGCAATGTATGGGTGTGTGTTACATTACATTCACTAGTAGGAGTGAGAAAAACATCACCGGGTGGTGCGCATTGTATGGGTGTGTGTTACATTACATTCACTACTAGGAGTGAGAAAAACATCACGATGTGGTGCGCATTGTATGGGTGTGTGTTACATTACATTCACTAGCAGGAGTGAGAAAAACATCACGGGGTGGTGCGCATTGTATGGGTGTGTGTTACATTACATTCACTAGTAGGAGTGAGAAAAACATCACGGGGTGGTGCGCATCATAGGGGTGTGTGTTACATTACATTCACTAGTAGGAGTGAGAAAAACATCACGGGGTGGTGCGCATCGTATGGGTGTGTGTTACATTACATTCACTAGTAGGAGTGAGAAAAACATCACGGGGTGGTGCGCATCGTATGGGTGTGTGTTACATTACATTCACTAGTAGGAGTGAGAAAAACATCACGGGGTGGTGCGCATCGTATGGGTGTGTGTTACATTAGATTCACTAGTAGGAGTGAGAAAAACATCACGGGGTGGTGCGCATCGTATGGGTGTGTGTTACATTAGATTCACTACTAGGAGTGAGAAAAATATCACGGGGTGGTGCGCAACGTATGGGTGTGTGTTACATTACATTCACTACTAGGTGTGAGAAAAACATCACGGGGTGATGCGCATCGTATGGGTGTGTGTTACATTACATTCACTAGTAGGAGTGAGAAAAACATCACGGGGTGGTGCGCATCATATGGGTGTGTGTTAAATTACATTCACTAGTAGGAGTGAGAAAAACATCACGGGGTGGTGCGCATTGTATGGGTGTGTGTTACATTAGATTCACTAGTAGGAGTGAGAAAAACATCACGGGGTGGTGCGCATTGTATGGGTGTGTGTTACATTACATTCACTAGTAGGAGTGAGAAAAACATCACGGGGTGGTGCGCATTGTATGGGTGTGTGTTACATTACATTCACTAGTAGGAGTGAGAAAAACATCACGGTGTGGTGTGCATTGTATGGGTGTGTGTTACATTACATTCACTATTAGGAGTGAGAAAAACATCACGGGGTGGTGCGCATTGTACGGGTGTGTGTTACATTAGATTCACTAGTAGGAGTGAGAAAAACATCACGGGGTGGTGCGCATTGTATGGGTGTGTGTTACATTAGATTCACTAGTAGGAGTGAGAAAAACATCACGGGGTGGTGCGCATCGTATGGGTGTGTGTTACATTACATTCACTACTAGGAGTGAGAAAAACATCACGGGGTGGTGCGCATCGTATGGGTGTGTGTTACATTACTTTCACTACTAGGAGTGAGAAAAACATCACGGGGTGGTGCGCATTGTATGGGTGTGTGTTACATTACATTCACTAGTAGGAGTGAGAAAAACATCACGGGGTGGTGCGCATTGTATGGGTCTGTGTTACATTACATTCACTATTAGGAGTGAGAAAAACATCACGGGGTGGTGCGCATTGTATGGGTGTGTGTTACATTAGATTCACTAGTAGGAGTGAGAAAAACATCACGGGGTGGTGCGCATCGTATGGGTGTGTGTTACATTAGATTCACTAGTAGGAGTGAGAAAAACATCACGGGGTGGTGCGCATCGTATGGGTGTGTGTTACATTACATTCACTACTAGGAGTGAGAAAAACATCACGGGGTGGTGCGCATCGTATGGGTGTGTGTTACATTACTTTCACTACTAGGAGTGAGAAAAACATCACGGGGTGGTGCGTATTGTATGGGTGTGTGTTACATTAGATTCACTACTAGGTGTGAGAAAAACATCACGGGGCCGTGCGCATTGTATGGGTGTGTGTTACATTAGATTCACTAGTAGGTGTGAGAAAAACATCACGGGGTGGTGCGCATAGTATGGGTGTGTGTTACATTACATTCACTACTAGGAGTGAGAAAAACATCACGGGGTGGTGCGCATTGTATGGGTCTGTGTTACATTACATTCACTAGTAGGAGTGAGAAAAACATCACGGGGTGGTGCGCATCGTATGGGTGTGTGTTACAATACATTCACTAGTAGGAGTGAGAAAAACATCACGGGGTGGTGCGCATTGTATGGGTGTGTGTTACATTACATTCACTAGTAGGAGTGGGAAAAACATCACGGTGTGGTGCGCATTGTATGGGTGTGTGTTATATTACATTCACTATTAGGAGTGAGAATAACATCACGGGGTGGTGCGCATTGTACGGGTGTGTGTTACATTAGATTCACTAGTAGGAGTGAGAAAAACATCACGGGGTGGTGCGCATTGTATGGGTGTGTGTTACATTAGATTCACTAGTAGGAGTGAGAAAAACATCACGGGGTGGTGCGCATCGTATGGGTGTGTGTTACATTACTTTCACTACTAGGAGTGAGAAAACCATCACGGGGTGGTGCGCATTGTATGGGTGTGTGTTACATTACATTCACTAGTAGGAGTGAGAAAAACATCACGGGGTGGTGCGCATTGTATGGGTGTGTGTTACATTACATTCACTATTAGGAGTGAGAAAAACATCACGGGGTGGTGCGCATTGTATGGGTGTGTGTTACATTAAATTCACTAGTAGGAGTGAGAAAAACATCACGGGGTGGTGCACATTGTATGGGTGTGTGTTACATTAGATTCACTAGTAGGAGTGAGAAAAACATCACGGGGTGGTGCGCATCGTATGGGTGTGTGTTACATTACATTCACTACTAGGAGTGAGAAAAACATCACGAGGTGGTGCGCATCGTATGGGTGTGTGTTACATTAGATTCACTAGTAGGAGTGAGAAAAAGATCACGGGGTGGTGCGCATTGTATGGGTGTGTGTTACATTACATTCACTAGTAGCAGTGAGAAAAACATCACGGGGTGGTGCGCATTTTATGGGTGTGTGTTACATTACATTCACTAGTGGGAGTGAGAAAAACATCACGGGGTGGTGCGCATTGTATGGGTGTGTGTTACATTACATTCACTAGTAGGAGTGAGAAAAACATCACGGGGTGGTGCGCATTGTATGGGTGTGTGTTACATTACATTCACTAGTAGGAGTGAGAAAAACATCACCGGGTGGTGCGCATTGTATGGGTGTGTGTTACATTACATTCACTACTAGGAGTGAGAAAAACATCACGGTGTGGTGCGCATTGTATGGGTGTGTGTTATATTACATTCACTAGCAGGAGTGAGAAAAACATCACGGGGTGGTGCGCATTGTATGGGTGTGTGTTACATTAGATTCACTAGTAGGAGTGAGAAAAACATCACGGGGTGGTGCGTATTGTATGGGTGTGTGTTACATTAGATTCACTACTAGGTGTGAGAAAAACATCACGGGGCCGTGCGCATTGTATGGGTGTGTGTTACATTAGATTCACTAGTAGGAGTGAGAAAAACATCACGGGGTGGTGCGCATAGTATGGGTGTGTGTTACATTACATTCACTACTAGGAGTGAGAAAAACATCACGGGGTGGTGCGCATTGTATGGGTCTGTGTTACATTACATTCACTAGTAGGAGTGAGAAAAACATCACGGGGTGGTGCGCATTGTATGGGTGTGTGTTACATTACATTCACTAGTAGGAGTGAGAAAAAGATCACGGGGTGGTGCGCATTGTATGGGTGTGTGTTACATTACATTCACTAGTAGGAGTGAGAAAAACATCACGGGGTGGTGCGCATTGTATGGGTGTGTGTTACATTAGATTCACTAGTAGGAGTGAGAAAAACATCACGGGGTGGTCCGCATTGTATGGGTGTGTGTTACATTAGATTCACTAGTAGGAGTGAGAAAAACATCACGGGGTGGTGCGCATTGTAATGGGTATGTGTTACATTACATTCACTAGTAGGAGTGAGAAAAACATCACGGGGTGGTGCGCATTGTATGGGTGTGTGTTACATTACATTCACTAGTAGGAGTGAGAAAAACATCACGGGGAGGTGCGCATTGTATGGGTGTGTGTTACATTAGATTCACTAGTAGGAGTGAGAAAAACATCACGGGGTGGTGCGCATTGTATGGGTGTGTGTTACATTAGATTCACTAGTAGGAGTGAGAAATCATCATGGGGTGGTGCGCATTGTATGGGTGTGTGTTACATTACATTCACTAGTAGGAGTGAGAAAAACATCACGGGGTGGTGCGCATTGTATGGGTGTGTGTTACATTACATTCACTACTAGGAGTGAGAAAAACATCACGGGGTGGTGCGCATTGTATGGGTGTGTGTTACCTTACATTCACTAGTAGGAGTGAGAAAAACATCACGGGGTGGTGTGAATCGGAGGGTCTGAATTAGGATAGGCAGTGAGTGGCAATAGCATGGAGAAAAGCACCGCGGGTTGGTCAGCATGAGGAGGTCAGGAAACATGCAGTGGCAATGTAGGATAGGTTTCTGAAAAACATCGCGGGGTGGTGCGCATTGTATGGGTGTGTGTTACATTAGATTCACTAGTAGGAGTGAGAAAAACATCACGGGGTGGTGCGCATTGTATGGGTGTGTGTTACATTACATTCACTAGTAGGAGTGAGAAAAACATCACGGGGTGGTGCGCATTGTATGGGTGTGTGTTACATTACATTCACTAGTAGAGTGAGAAAAACATCACGGGGTGGTGCGCATCGTATGGGTGTGTGTTAAATTACATTCACTAGTAGGAGTGAGAAAAACATCACGGGGTGGTGCGCATTGTATGGGTGTGTGTTACATTAGATTCACTAGTAGGAGTGAGAAAAACATCACCGGGTGGTGCGCATTGTATGAGTGTGTGTTACATTACATTCACTAGTAGGAGTGAGAAAAACATCACCGGGTGGTGCGCATTGTATGGGTGTGTGTTACATTACATTCACTACTAGGAGTGAGAAAAACATCACGGGGTGGTGCGCATTGTATGGGTGTGTGTTACATTAGATTCACTAGTAGGAGTGAGAAAAACATCACGGGGTGGTGCGCATTGTATGGGTGTGTGTTACATTAGATTCACTAGTAGGAGTGAGAAAAACATCACGGGGTGGTGCGCATTGTATGGGTGTGTGTTACATTAGATTCACTAGTAGGAGTGAGAAAAACATCACGGGGCGGTGCGCATTGTATGGGTTTGTGTTACATTAGATTCACTAGTAGGAGTGAGAAAAACACCACGGGGTGGTGCGCATTGTATGGGTGTGTGTTACATTAGATTCACTACTAGGAGTGAGAAAAACATCATGGGGTGGTGCGCATTGTATGGGTGTGTGTTACATTAGATTCACTAGTAGGAGTGAGAAAAACATCACGGGGTGGTGCGCATTGTATGGGTGTGTGTTACATTACATTCACTAGTAGGAGTGAGAAAAACATCACGGGGTGGTGCGCATTGTATGGGTGTGTGTTACATTACATTCACTAGTAGGAGTGAGAAAAACATCACGGGGTGGTGCGCATTGTATGGGTGTGTGTTACATTACATTCACTATTAGGAGTGAAAAAAACATCACGGGGTGGTGCGCATTGTATGGGTGCGTGTTACATTAGATTCACTAGTAGGAGTGAGAAAAACATCACGGGGTGGTGCGCATCGTATGGGTGTGTGTTACATTAGATTCACTAGTAGGAGTGAGAAAAACATCACGGGGTGGTGCGCATTGTATGGGTGTGTGTTACATTACATTCACTACTAAGAGTGAGAAAAACATCACGGGGTGGTGCGCATCATATGGTTGTGTGTTATATTACATTCACTACTAGGAGTGAGAAAAACATCACGGGGTGGTGCGCATTGTATGGGTGTGTGTTACATTACATTCACTAGTAGGAGTGAGAAAAACATCACGGGGTGGTGCGCATTGTATGGGTGTGTGTTACATTACATTCACTAGTAGGAGTGAGAAAAACATCACGGGGTGGTGCGCATTGTGTGGGTGTGTGTTACATTACATTCACTAGTAGGAGTGAGAAAAACATCACGGGGTGGTGCGCATTGTATGGGTGTGTGTTACATTACATTCACTAGTAGGAGTGAGAAAAACATCACCGGGTGGTGCGCATTGTATGGGTGTGTGTTACATTACATTCACTACTAGGAGTGAGAAAAACATCACGGTGTGGTGCGCATTGTATGGGTGTGTGTTACATTACATTCACTAGCAGGAGTGAGAAAAACATCACGGGGTGGTGCGCATCGTATGGGTGTGTGTTACATTAGATTCACTAGTAGGAGTGAGAAAAACATCACGTGGTGGTGCGTATTGTATGGGTGTGTGTTACATTAGAATCACTACTAGGAGTGAGAAAAACATCACGGGGCCGTGCGCATTGTATGGGTGTGTGTTACATTACATTCACTACTAGGATTGAGAAAAACATCACGGGGTGGTGCGCATTGTATGGGTGTGTGTTACATTACATTCACTACTAGGAGTGAGAAAAACATCATGGGGTGGTGCGCATTGTATGGGTCTGTGTTACATTACATTCACTAGTAGGAGTGAGAAAAACATCACGGCGTGGTGCGCATTGTATGGGTGTGTGTTACATTACATTCACTAGTAGGAGTGAGAAAAAGATCACGGGGTGGTGCGCATTGTATGGGTGTGTGTTACATTACATTCACTAGTAGGAGTGAGAAAAACATCACGGGGTGGTGTGCATTGTATGGGTGTGTGTTACATTAGATTCACTAGTAGGAGTGAGAAAAACATCACGGGGTGGTCCGCATTGTATGGGTGTGTGTTACATTAGATTCAGTAGTAGGAGTGAGAAAAACATCACGGGGTGGTGTGCATTGTAATGGGTATGTGTTACATTACATTCACTAGTAGGAGTGAGAAAAACATCACGGGGTGGTGCGCATTGTATGGGTGTGTGTTACATTACATTCACTAGTAGGAGTGAGAAAAACATCACGGGGAGGTGCGCATTGTATGGGTGTGTGTTACATTAGATTCACTAGTAGGAGTGAGAAAAACATCACGGGGTGGTGCGCATTGTATGGGTGTGTGTTACATTAGATTCACTACTAGGAGTGAGAAAAACATCACGGGGTGGTGCGCATTGTATAGGTGTGTGTTACATTACATTCACTAGTAGGAGTGAGAAAAACATCACGGGGTGGTGCGCATTGTATGGGTGTGTGTTACATTACATTCACTAGTAGGAGTGAGAAAAACATCACGGGGTGGAGCGCATTGTATGGGTGTGTGTTACATTACATTCACTAGTAGGAGTGAGAAAAACATCACGGTGTGGTGCGCATTGTATGGGTGTGTGTTACATTACATTCACTATTAGGAGTGAGAAAAACATCACGGGGTGGTGCGCATTGTATGGGTGTGTGTTACATTAGATTCACTAGTAGGAGTGAGAAAAACATCACGGGGTGGTGCGCATTGTATGGGTGTGTGTTACATTAGATTCACTAGTAGGAGTGAGAAAAACATCACGGGGTGGTGCGCATCGTATGGGTGTGTGTTACATTACATTCACTACTAGGAGTGAGAAAAACATCACGGGGTGGTGCGCATCGTATGGGTGTGTGTTACATTACTTTCACTAGTAGGAGTGAGAAAAACATCACGGGGTGGTGCGCATTGTATGGGTGTGTGTTACATTACATTCACTAGTAGGAGTGAGAAAAACATCACGGGGTGGTGCGCATTGTATGGGTGTGTGTTACATTACATTCACTATTAGGAGTGAGAAAAACATCACGGGGTGGTGCGCATTGTATGGGTGTGTGTTACATTAGATTCACTAGTAGGAGTGAGAAAAACATCACGGGGTGGTGCGCATTGTATGGGTGTGTGTTACATTAGATTCACTAGTAGGAGTGAGAAAAACATCACGGGGTGGTGCGCATCGTATGGGTGTGTGTTACATTACATTCACTACTAGGAGTGAGAAAAACATCATGGGGTGGTGCGCCTCGTATGGGTGTGTGTTATATTACTTTCACTACTAGGAGTGAGAAAAACATCACGGGGTGGTGCGCATTGTATGGGTGTGTGTTACATTACATTCACTAGTAGGAGTGAGAAAAACATCACGGGGTGGTGCGCATTGTATGGGTGTGTGTTACATTACATTCACTAGTAGGAGTGAGAAAAACATCACGGGGTGGTGCGCATTGTATGGGTGTGTGTTACATTACATTCACTAGTAGGAGTGAGAAAAACATCACGGGGTGGTGCGCATTGTATGGATGTGTGTTACATTACATTCACTAGTAGGAGTGAGAAAAACATCACCGGGTGGTGCGCATTGTATGGGTGTGTGTTACATTACATTCACTAGTAGGAGTGAGAAAAACATCACGGTGTGGTGCGCATTGTATGGGTGTGTGTTACATTACATTCACTAGCAGGAGTGAGAAAAACATCACGGGGTGGTGCGCATTGTATGGGTGTGTGTTACATTAGATTCACTAGTAGGAGTGAGAAAAACATCACGGGGTGGTGCGTATTGTATGGGTGTGTGTTACATTAGATTCACTACTAGGTGTGAGAAAAACATCACGGGGCCGTGCGCATTGTATGGGTGTGTGTTACATTAGATTCACTAGTAGGAGTGAGAAAAACATCACGGGGTGGTGCGCATAGTATGGGTGTGTGTTACATTACATTCACTACTAGGAGTGAGAAAAACATCACGGGGTGGTGCGCATTGTATGAGTGTGTGTTACCTTACATTCACTAGTAGGAGTGAGAAAAACATCACGGGGTGGTGCGCATTGTATGGGTGTGTGTTACATTACATTCACTAGTAGGAGTGAGAAAAACATCACGGGGAGGTGCGCATTGTATGGGTGTGTGTTACATTACATTCACTAGTAGGAGTGAGAAAAACATCACGGGGTGGTGCGCATTGTATGGGTGTGTGTTACATTAGATTCACTAGTAGGAATGAGAAATCATCACGGGGTGGTGCGCATTGTATGGGTGTGTGTTACATTACATTCACTAGTAGGAGTGAGAAAAACATCACGGGGTGGTGCGCATTGTATGGGTGTGTGTTACATTACATTCACTACTAGGAGTGAGAAAAACATCACGGGGTGGTGCGCATTGTATGGGTGTGTGTTACCTTACATTCACTAGTAGGAGTGAGAAAAACATCACGGGGTGGTGTGAATCGGAGGGTCTGAATTAGGATAGGCAGTGAGTGGCAATAGCATGGAGAAAAGCACCGAGGGTTGGTCAGCATGAGGAGGTCAGGAAACATGCAGTGGCAATGTAGGATAGGTTTCTGAAAAACATCGCGGGGTGGTGCGCATTGTATGGGTGTGTGTTACATTAGATTCACTAGTAGGAGTGAGAAAAACATCACGGGGTGGTGCGCATTGTATGGGTGTGTGTTACATTAGATTCACTAGGAGGAGTGAGAAAAACATCACCGGGTGGTGCGCATTGTATGAGTGTGTGTTACCTTACATTCACTAGTAGGAGTGAGAAAAACATCACGGGGTGGTGCACATTGTATGGGTGTGTGTTACATTAGATTCACTAGTAGGAGTGAGAAAAACATCACGGGGTGGTGCGCATTGTATGGGTGTGTGTTACATTAGATTCACTAGTAGGAGTGAGAAAAACATCACGGGGTGGTGCGCATTGTATGGGTGTGTGTTACATTAGATTCATTAGTAGGAGTGAGAAAAACATCACGGGGTGGTGCGCATTGTATGGGTGTGTGTTACATTAGATTCACTAGTAGGAGTGAGAAAAACATCACGGGGTGGTGCGCATTGTATGGGTGTGTGTTACATTAGATTCACTACTAGGAGTGAGAAAAACATCACGGGGTGGTGCGCATTGTATGGGTGTGTGTTACATTAGATTCACTAGTAGGAGTGAGAAAAACATCACGGGGTGGTGCGCATTGTATGGGTGTGTGTTACATTACATTCACTAGTAGGAGTGAGAAAAACATCACGGGGTGGTGCGCATTGTATGGGTGTGTGTTACATTACATTCACTAGTAGGAGTGAGAAAAACATCACGGGGTGGTGCGCATTGTATGGGTGTGTGTTACATTACATTCACTATTAGGAGTGAGAAAAACATCACGGGGTGGTGCGCATTGTATGGGTGTGTGTTACATTAGATTCACTATTAGGAGTGAGAAAAACATCACGGGGTGGTGCGCATCGTATGGGTGTGTGTTACATTAGATTCACTAGTAGGAGGGAGAAAAACATCACGGGGTGGTGCGCATCGTATGGGTGTGTGTTACATTACATTCACTACTAGGAGTGAGAAAAACATCACGGGGTGGTGCGCATCGTATGGTTGTGTGTTACATTACATTCACTACTAGGAGTGAGAAAAACATCACGGGGTGGTGCGCATTGTATGGGTGTGTGTTACATTACATTCACTACTAGGAGTGAGAAAAACATCACGGGGTGGTGCGCATTGTATGGGTGTGTGTTACATTACATTCACAGGTAGGAGTGAGAAAAACATCACGGAGTGGTGCGTATTGTATGGGTGTGTGTTACATTAGAATCACTACTAGGAGTGAGAAAAACATCACGGGGCCGTGCGCATTGTATGGGTGTGTGTTACATTACATTCACTACTAGGAGTGAGAAAAACATCACGGGGTGGTGCGCATTGTATGGGTGTGTGTTTCATTACATTCACTATTAGGAGTGAGAAAAACATCACGGGGTGGTGCGCATTGTATGGGTGTGTGTTACATTAGATTCACTATTAGGAGTGAGAAAAACATCACGGGGTGGTGCGCATCGTATGGGTGTGTGTTACATTAGATTCACTAGTAGGAGGGAGAAAAACATCACGGGGTGGTGCGCATCGTATGGGTGTGTGTTACATTACAATCACTACTAGGAGTGAGAAAAAC
Source organism: Cavia porcellus (assembly GCF_034190915.1). Lineage (NCBI taxonomy): Eukaryota > Metazoa > Chordata > Mammalia > Rodentia > Caviidae > Cavia > Cavia porcellus. The sequence goes on along the minus strand of NW_026947728.1, from coordinate 173,471 downwards.
ATCACGGGGTGGTGCGCATCGTATGGTTGTGTGTTACATTACATTCACTAGTAGGAGTGAGAAAAACATCACGGGGTGGTGCGCATTGTATGGGTGTGTGTTACATTACATTCACTAGTAGGAGTGAGAAAAACATCACGGGGTGGTCCGCATTGTATGGGTGTGTGTTACATTAGATTCAGTAGTAGGAGTGAGAAAAACATCACAGGGTGGTGTGCATTGTAATGGGTATGTGTTACATTACATTCACTAGTAGGAGTGAGAAAAACATCACGGGGTGGTGCGCATTGTATGGGTGTGTGTTACATTACATTCACTACTAGGAGTGAGAAAAACATCACGGGGAGGTGCGCATTGTATGGGTGTGTGTTACATTAGATTCATTAGTAGGAGTGAGAAAAACATCACGGGGTGGTGCGCATTGTATGGGTGTGTGTTACATTACATTCACTAGTAGGAGTGAGAAAAATATCACGTGGTGGTGCGCATTGTATGGGTGTGTGTTACATTACATTCACTACTAGGAGTGTGAAAAACATCACGGGGTGGTGTGAATCGGAGGCTCTGAATTAGGATAGGCAGTGAGTGGCAATGTAGGATGGAGAAAATCACCGAGGGGTGGTCAGCATGGGGTGGTCAGGGAACATACAGTGGTAATGTAGGATAGGTTTCTGAAAAACATCACGGGGTTGTGCGCATTGTCTGGGTGTGTGTTACATTAGATTCACTAGTAGGAGTGAGAAAAACATCACGGGGTGGTGCGCATTGTATGGGTGTGTGTTACATTACATTCACTAGTAGGAGTGAGAAAAACATCACGGGGTGGTGCGCATTGTATGGGTGTGTGTTACATTACATTCACTCGTAGGAGTGAGAAAAACATCACGGGGTGGTGCGCATCGTATGGGTGTGTGTTACATTACATTCACTAGTAGGAGTGAGAAAAACATCACGGAATGGTGCGCATTGTATGGGTGTGTGTTACATTACATTCACTAGTAGGAGTGAGAAAAACATCACGGGGTGGTGCGCATTGTATGGGTGTGTGTTACATTACATTCACTAGTAGGAGTGAGAAAAACATCACGGGGTGGTGTGCATTGAATGGGTGTGTGTTACATTACATTCACTACTAGGAGTGAGAAAAACATCACGGGGTGGTGCGCATTGTATGGGTGTCTGTTACATTAAATTCACTAGTAGGAGTGAGAAAAACATCACGGGGTGGTGCGCATTGTATGGGTGTGTGTTACATTAGATACACTAGTAGGAGTGAGAAAAACATCACGGGGTGGTGCGCATTGTATGGGTGTGTATTACATTAGATTCACTAGTAGGAGTGAGAAATCATCACGGGGTAGTGCGCATTGTATGGGTGTGTGTTACATTACATTCACTAGTAGGAGTGAGAAAAACATCACGGGGTGGTGCGCATTGTATGGGTGTGTGTTACATTACATTCACTAGTAGGAGTGAGATAAACATCACGGGTTGGTGCGCATTGTATGGGTGTGTGTTACATTACATTCACTAGTAGGAGTGAGAAAAACATCACGGGGTGGTGCGCATTGTATGGGTGTGTGTTACATTACATTCACTAGTAGGAGTGAGAAAAACATCACGGGGTGGTGTGAATCGGAGGGTCTGAATTAGGATAGGCAGTGAGTGGCAATGTAGCATGGAGAAAAGCACCGCGGGGTGGTCAGCATGGGGAGGTCAGGGAACATGCAGTGGCAATGTAGGATAGGTTTCTGAAAAACATCGCGGGGTGGTGCGCATTGTATCGGTGTGTGTTACATTAGATTCACTAGTAGGAGTGAGAAAAACATCACGGGGTGGTGCGTATTTTATGGGTGTGTGTTACATTACATTCACTAGTAGGAGTGAGAAAAACATCACGGGGTGGTGCGCATTGTATGGGTGTGTGTTACATTACATTCACTAGCAGGAGTGAGAAAAACATCACGGGATGGTGCGCATTGTATGGGTGTGTGTTACATTACATTCACTAGTAGTAGTGAGAAAAACATCACGGGGTGGTGCGCATTGTATGGGTGTGTGTTACATTAGATACACTAGTAGGAGTGAGAAAAACATCACGGGGTGGGGTGCATTGTATGGGCGTGTGTTACATTACATTCACTAGTAGGAGTGAGAAAAACATCACTGGGTGGTGCGCATTGCATGGGTGTGTGTTACATTACATTCACTAGTAGGAGTGAGAAAAACATCACGGGGTGGTGCGCATTGTATGGGTGTGTGTTACATTACATTCACTAGCAGGAGTGAGAAAACATCACGGGGTGGTGCGCATTGTATGGGTGTGTGTTATATTACATTCACTAGTAGGAGTGAGAAAAACATCACGGGGTGGTGCGCCTTGTATGGGTGTGTGTTACATTACATTCACTAGTAGGAGTGAGAAAAACATCACGGGGTGGTGCGCATCGAATGGGTGTGTGTTACATTACATTCACTAGTAGGAGTGAGAAAAACATCACGGGGTGGTGCGCATCGTATGGGTGTGTGTTACATTAGATTCACTAGTAGGAGTGAGAAAAACATCACGGGGTGGTGCGCATCGTATGGGTGTGTGTTACATTAGATTCACTACTAGGAGTGAGAAAAACATCACGGGGTGGTGCGCATCGTATGGGTGTGTGTTACATTACATTCACTTCTAGGAGTGAGAAAAACATCACGGGGTGGTGCGCATCGTATGGGTGTGTGTTACATTACATTCACTAGTAGGAGTGAGAAAAACATCACGGGGTGGTGCGCATCGTATGGGTGTGTGTTAAATTACATTCACTAGTAGGAGTGAGAAAAACATCACGGTGTGGTGCGCATTGTATGGGTGTGTGTTACATTAGATTCACTAGTAGGAGTGAGAAAAACATCACCGGGTGGTGCGCATTGTATGGGTGTGTGTTACATTACATTCACTAGTAGGAGTGAGAAAAACATCACCGGGTGGTGCGCATTGTATGGGTGTGTGTTACATTACATTCACTACTAGGAGTGAGAAAAACATCACGGGGTGGTGCGCATTGTATGGGTGTGTGTTACATTAGATTCACTAGTAGGAGTGACAAAAACATCACGGGGTGGTGCGCATCGTATGGGTGTGTGTTACATTAGATTCACTACTAGGAGTGAGAAAAACATCACGGGGTGGTTCGCATTGTATGGGTGTGTGTTACATTACATTCACTAGTAGGAGTGAGAAAAACATCACGGGGTGGTGCCCATTGTATGGGTGTGTGTTACATTACATAACACTGGTAGGAGTGAGAAAAACATCACGGGGTGGTGCGCATTGTATGGGTGTGTGTTACATTACATTCACTAGTAGGAGTGAGAAAAACATCACGGGGTGGTGCGCATCGTATGGGTGTGTGTTACATTAGATTCACTACTAGGAGTGAGAAAAACATCACGGGGTGGTGCGCATCGTATGGGTGTGTGTTACATTACATTCACTACTAGGAGTGAGATAAACATCACGGGGTGGTGCGCACCGTATGGGTGTGTGTTACATTACATTCACTAGTAGGAGTGAGAAAAACATCACGGGGTGGTGCGCATCGTATGGGTGTGTGTTACATTACATTCACTAGTAGGAGTGAGAAAAACATCACGGGGTGGTGCGCATCGAATGGGTGTGTGTTACATTACATTCACTAGTAGGAGTGAGAAAAACATCACGGGGTGGTGCGCATCGTATGGGTGTGTGTTACATTAGATTCACTAGTAGGAGTGAGAAAAACATCACGGGGTGGTGCGCATCGTTTGGGTGTGTGTTACATTAGATTCACTACTAGGAGTGAGAAAAACATCACGGGGTGGTGCGCATCGTATGGGTGTGTGTTACATTACATTCACTTCTAGGAGTGAGAAAAACATCACGGGGTGGTGCGCATCGTATGGGTGTGTGTTACATTACATTCACTAGTAGGAGTGAGAAAAACATCACGGGGTGGTGCGCATCGTATGGGTGTGTGTTAAATTACATTCACTAGTAGGAGTGAGAAAAACATCACGGGGTGGTGCGCATTGTATGGGTGTGTGTTACATTAGATTCACTAGTAGGAGTGAGAAAAACATCACCGGGTGGTGCGCATTGTATGGGTGTGTGTTACATTACATTCACTAGTAGGAGTGAGAAAAACATCACCGGGTGGTGCGCATTGTATGGGTGTGTGTTACATTACATTCACTAGTAGGAGTGAGAAAAACATCACGGGGTGGTGCGCATTGTATGGGTGTGTGTTACATTAGATTCATTAGTAGGAGTGAGAAAAACATCACGGGGTGGTGCGCATTGTATCGGTGTGTGTTACATTAGATTCACTAGTAGGAGTGAGAAAAACATCACGGGGTGGTGCTCATTGTATGGGTGTGTGTTACATTAGATTCACTAGTAGGAGTGAGAAAAACATCACGGGGTGGTGCGCATTGTATGGGTGTGTGTTACATTACATTCATTACTAGGAGTGAGAAAAACATCACGGGGTGGTGCGCATTGTATGGGTGTGTGTTACATTACATTCACTAGTAGGAGTGAGAAAAACATCACGGGGTGGTTCGCATTGTATGGGTGTGTGTTACATTACATTCACTAGTAGGAGTGAGAAAAACATCACGGGGTGGTGCGCATTGTATGGGTGTGTGTTACATTACATTCACTAGTAGGAGTGAGAAAAACATCACGGGGTGGTGCGCATTGTATGGGTGTGTGTTACATTACATTCACTAGTAGGAGTGAGAAAAACATCACGGGGTGGTGCGCATCGTATGGGTGTGTGTTACATTAGATTCACTACTAGGAGTGAGAAAAACATCACGGGGTGGTGCGCATCGTATGGGTGTGTGTTACATTACATTCACTACTAGGAGTGAGATAAACATCACGGGGTGGTGCGCACCGTATGGGTGTGTGTTACATTACATTCACTAGTAGGAGTGAGAAAAACATCACGGGGTGGTGCGCATCGTATGGGTGTGTGTTACATTACATTCACTAGTAGGAGTGAGAAAAACATCACGGGGTGGTGCGCATTGTATGGGTGTGTGTTACATTACATTCACTAGTAGGAGTGAGAAAAACATCACGGGGTGGTGCGCATTGTATGGGTGTGTGTTACATTACATCACTAGTAGGAGTGAGAAAAACATCACGGGGTGGTGCGCATTGTATGGGTGTGTGTTACATTACATTCACTAGTAGGAGTGAGAAAAACATCACCGGGTGGTGCGCATTGTATGGGTGTGTGTTACATTACATTCACTACTAGGATTGAGAAAAACATCAGGGGTGGTGCGCATTGTATGGGTGTGTGTTACATTAGATTCACTAGTAGGAGTGAGAAAAACATCACCGGGTGGTGCGCGTTGGATGGGTGTGTGTTACATTAGATTCACTAGTAGGAGTGAGAAAAACATCACGAGGTGGTGTGCGTTGTATGGGTGTGTGTTACATTACATTCACTAGTAGGAGTGAGAAAAACATCACGGGGTGGTGCGCATTGTATGGGTGTGTGTTACATTACATTCACTAGTAGGAGTGAGAAAAACATCACGGGGTGGTGTGAATCGGAGGGTCTGAATTAGGATAGGCAGTGATTGGCAATGTAGGATGGAGAAAAGCACCGCGGGGTGGTCAGCATGGGGAGGTCAGGGAACATGCAGTGGTAATGTAGGATAGGTTTCTGAAAAACATCACGGGGTCGTGCGCATTGTATAGGTGTGTGTTACATTAGATTCACTAGTAGGAGTGACAAAAACATCACGGGGTGGTGCGCATTGTATGGGTGTGTGTTACATTACATTCACTAGTAGGAGTGAGAAAAACATCACGGGGTGGTGCCCATTGTATGGGTGTGTGTTACATTACATTCACTAGTAGGAGTGAGAAAAACATCATGGGGTGGTGCGCATTGTATGGGTGTGTGTTACATTACATTCACTACTAGGAGTGAGAAAAACATCACGGGGTGGTGCGCATTGTATGGGTGTGTGTTACATTACATTCACTAGTAGGAGTGAGAAAAACATCACGGGGTGGTGCGCATTGTATGGGTGTGTGTTACATTACATTCACTAGTAGGAGTGAGAAAAAAATCACGGGGTGGTGCGCATTGAATGGGTGTGTGTTACATTACATTCACTACTAGGAGTGAGAAAAACATCACGGGGTGGTGCGCATTGTATGGGTGTGTGTTACATTAAATTCACTAGTAGGAGTGAGAAAAACATCACGGGGTGGTGCGCATTGTATGGGTGTGTGTTACATTACATTCACTAGTAGGAGTGAGAAAAACATCACGGGGTGGTGCGCATTGTATGGGTGTGTGTTACATTACATTCACTAGTAGGAGTGAGAAAAACATCACGGGGTGGTGCGCATTGAATGGGTGTGTGTTACATTACATTCACTACTAGGAGTGAGAAAAACATCACGGGGTGGTGCGCATTGTATGGGTGTGTGTTACATTAAATTCACTAGTAGGAGTGAGAAAAACATCACGGGGTGGTGCGCATTGTATGGGTGTGTGTTACATTAGATACACTAGTAGGAGTGAGAAAAACATCACGGGGTGGTGCGCATTGTATGGGTGTGTGTTACATTAGATTCACTAGTAGGAGTGAGAAATCATCACGGGGTAGTGCGCATTGTATGGGTGTGTGTTACATTACATTCACTAGTAGGAGTGAGAAAAACATCACGGGGTGGTGCGCATAGTATGGGTGTGTGTTACATTACATTCACTAGTAGGAGTGAGATAAACATCACGGGTTGGTGCGCATTGTATGGGTGTGTGTTACATTAGATACACTAGTAGGAGTGAGAAAAACATCACGGGGTGGTGCGCATTGTATGGGTGTGTGTTACATTAGATTCACTAGTAGGAGTGAGAAAAACATCACGGGGTGGTGCGAATTGTATGGGTGTGTGTTACATTACACTCACTAGTAGGAGTGAGAAAAACATCACGGGGTGGTGCGCGTTGGATGGGTGTGTGTTACATTAGACTCACTAGTAGGAGTGAGAAAAACATCACAGGGTGGTGTGCGTTGTATGGGTGTGTGTACATTACATTCACTAGTAGGAGTGAGGAAAAACATCACGGGGTGGTGCGCATTGTATGGGTGTGTGTTACATTACATTCACTAGTAGGAGTGAGAAAAACATCACGGGGTGGTGTGAATCGGAGGGTCTGAATTAGGATAGGCAGTGATTGGCAATGTAGGATGGAGAAAAGCACCGCGGGGTGGTCAGCATGGGGAGGTCAGGGAACATGCAGTGGTAATGTAGGATAGGTTTCTGAAAAACATCACGGGGTAGTGCGCATTGTATAGGTGTGTGTTACATTAGATTCACTAGTAGGAGTGAGAAAAACATCACAGGGTGGTGCGCATTGTATGGGTGTGTGTTACATTACATTCACTAGTAGGAGTGAGAAAAACATCATGGGGTGGTGCGCATTGTATGGGCGTGTGTTACATTACATTCACTAGTAGGAGTGAGAAAAACATCACGGGGGGGTGCACATTGTATGGGTTTGTGTTACATTAGATTCACTACTAGGAGTGAGAAAAACATCACGGGGTGGTGCGCATTGTATGGGTGTGTGTTACATTACATTCACTAGTAGGAGTGAGAAAAACATCACTGAGTGGTGCGCATTGCATGGGTGTGTGTTACATTACATTCACTAGTAGGAGTGAGAAAAACATCACGGGGTGGTGCACATTGTATGGGTGTGTGTTACATTACATTCACTAGTAGGAGTGAGAAAAACATCACGGGGTGGTGCGCATTGTATGGGTGTGTGTTACATTACATTCACTAGCAGGAGTGAGAAAAACATCACGGGGTGGTGCGCATTGTATGGGTGTGTGTTACATTACATTCACTAGTAGGAGTGAGAAAAACATCACGGGGTGGTGCGCCTTGTATGGGTGTGTGTTACATTACATTCACTAGTAGGAGTGAGAAAAACATCACGGGGTGGTGCGCATCGAATGGGTGTGTGTTACATTACATTCACTAGTAGGAGTGAGAAAAACATCACGGGGTGGTGCGCATCGTATGGGTGTGTGTTACATTAGATTCACTAGTAGGAGTGAGAAAAACATCACGGGGTGGTGCGCATCGTACGGGTGTGTGTTACATTAGATTCACTACTAGGAGTGAGAAAAACATCACGGGGTGGTGCGCATCGTATGGGTGTGTGTTACATTACATTCACTACTAGGAGTGAGAAAAACATCACGGGGTGGTGCGCATCGTATGGGTGTGTGTTACATTACATTCACTAGTAGGAGTGAGAAAAACATCACGGGGTGGTGCGCATTGTATGGGTGTGTGTTAAATTACATTCACTAGTAGGATTGAGAAAAACATCACGGGGTGGTGCGCATTGTATGGGTGTGTGTTACATTAGATTCACTAGTAGGAGTGAGAAAAACATCACCGGGTGGTGCGCATTGTATGGGTGTGTGTTACATTACATTCACTAGTAGGAGTGAGAAAAACATCACCGGGTGGTGCGCATTGTATGGGTGTGTGTTACATTACATTCACTACTAGGAGTGAGAAAAACATCACGGGGTGGTGCGCATTGTATGGGTGTGTGTTACATTAGATTCACTAGTAGGAGTGAGAAAAACATCACGGGGTGGTGCGCATTGTATAGGTGTGTGTTACATTAGATTCATTAGTAGGAGTGAGAAAAACATCACGGGGTGGTGCGCATTGTATGGGTGTGTGTTACATTAGATTCACTAGTAGGAGTGAGAAAAACATCACGGGGTGGTGCGCATTGTATGGGTGTGTGTTACATTAGATTCACTAGTAGGAGTGAGAAAAACATCACGGGGTGGTGCGCATTGTATGGGTGTGTGTTACATTAGATTCACTACTAGGAGTGAGAAAAACATCACGGGGTGGTGCGCATTGTATGGGTGTGTGTTACATTACATTCACTAGTAGGAGTGAGAAAAACATCACGGGGTGGTTCGCATTGTATGGGTGTGTGTTACATTACATTCACTAGTAGGAGTGAGAAAAACATCACGGGGTGGTGCGCATTGTATGGGTGTGTGTTACATTACATTCACTAGTAGGAGTGAGAAAAACATCACGGGGTGGTGCGCATTGTATGGGTGTGTGTTACATTACATTCACTAGCAGGAGTGAGAAAAACATCACGGGGTGGTGCGCATTGTATGGGTGTGTGTTACATTACATTCACTAGTAGGAGTGAGAAAAACATCACGGGGTGGTCGCCTTGTATGGGTGTGTGTTACATTACATTCACTAGTAGGAGTGAGAAAAACATCACGGGGTGGTGCGCATCGAATGGGTGTGTGTTACATTACATTCACTAGTAGGAGTGAGAAAAACATCACGGGGTGGTGCGCATCGTATGGGTGTGTGTTACATTAGATTCACTAGTAGGAGTGAGAAAAACATCACGGGGTGGTGCGCATCGTATGGGTGTGTGTTACATTAGATTCACTACTAGGAGTGAGAAAAACATAGCGGGGTGGTGCGCATCGTATGGGTGTGTGTTACATTACATTCATTACTAGGAGTGAGAAAAACATCACGGCGTGGTGCGCATTGTATAGGTGTGTGTTACATTAAATTCATTAGTAGGAGTGAGAAAAACATCACGGGGTGGTGCGCATTGTATGGGTGTGTGTTACATTAGATTCACTAGTAGGAGTGAGAAAAACATCACGGGGTGGTGCGCATTGTATGGGTGTGTGTTACATTAGATTCACTAGTAGGAGTGAGAAAAACATCACGGGGTGGTGCGCATTGTATGGGTTTGTGTTACATTAGATTCACTACTAGGAGTGAGAAAAACATCACGGGGTGGTGCGCATTGTATGGGTGTGTGTTACATTACATTCACTAGTAGGAGTGAGAAAAACATCACGGGGTGGTGCGCATTGTATGGGTGTGTGTTACATTACATTCACTAGTAGGAGTGAGAAAAACATCACGGGGTGGTGCGCATTGTATGGGTGTGTGTTACATTACATTCACTCGTAGGAGTGAGAAAAACATCACGGGGTGGTGCGCATTTTATGGGTGTGTGTTACATTAGATTCACTACTAGGAGTGAGAAAAACATCACGGGCTGGTGCGCATTGTATGGGTGTGTGTTACATTACATTCACTAGTAGGAGTGAGAAAAACATCACGGGGTGGTGCGCATTGTATGGGTGTGTGTTACATTACATTCACTAGTAGGAGTGAGAAAAACATCACGGGGTGGTGCGCATTGAATGGGTGTGTGTTACATTACATTCACTACTAGGAGTGAGAAAAACATCACGGGGTGGTGCGCATTGTATGGGTGTGTGTTACATTAAATTCACTAGTAGGAGTGAGAAAAACATCACGGGGTGGTGCGCATTGTATGGGTGTGTGTTACATTAGATACACTAGTAGGAGTGAGAAAAACATCACGGGGTGGTGCGCATTGTATGGGTGTGTGTTACATTAGATTCACTAGTAGGAGTGAGAAATCATCACGGGGTAGTGCGCATTGTATGGGTGTGTGTTACATTACATTCACTAGTAGGAGTGAGAAAAACATCACGGGGTGGTGCGCATTGTATGGGTGTGTGTTACATTACATTCACTAGTAGGAGTGAGATAAACATCACGGGTTGGTGCGCATTGTAAGGGTGTGTGTTACATTACATCACTAGTAGGAGTGAGAAAAACATCACGGGGTGGTGCGCATTGTATGGGTGTGTGTTACATTACATTCACTAGTAGGAGTGAGAAAAACATCACCGGGTGGTGCGCATTGTATGGGTGTGTGTTACATTACATTCACTACTAGGATTGAGAAAAACATCAGGGGTGGTGCGCATTGTATGGGTGTGTGTTACATTAGATTCACTAGTAGGAGTGAGAAAAACATCACCGGGTGGTGCGCGTTGGATGGGTGTGTGTTACATTAGATTCACTAGTAGGAGTGAGAAAAACATCACGAGGTGGTGTGCGTTGTATGGGTGTGTGTTACATTACATTCACTAGTAGGAGTGAGAAAAACATCACGGGGTGGTGCGCATTGTATGGGTGTGTGTTACATTACATTCACTAGTAGGAGTGAGAAAAACATCACGGGGTGGTGTGAATCGGAGGGTCTGAATTAGGATAGGCAGTGATTGGCAATGTAGGATGGAGAAAAGCACCGCGGGGTGGTCAGCATGGGGAGGTCAGGGAACATGCAGTGGTAATGTAGGATAGGTTTCTGAAAAACATCACGGGGTCGTGCGCATTGTATAGGTGTGTGTCACATTAGATTCACTAGTAGGAGTGACAAAAACATCACGGGGTGGTGCGCATTGTATGGGTGTGTGTTACATTACATTCACTAGTAGGAGTGAGAAAAACATCACGGGGTGGTGCCCATTGTATGGGTGTGTGTTACATTACATTCACTAGTAGGAGTGAGAAAAACATCATGGGGTGGTGCGCATTGTATGGGTGTGTGTTACATTACATTCACTACTAGGAGTGAGAAAAACATCACGGGGTGGTGCGCATTGTATGGGTGTGTGTTACATTACATTCACTAGTAGGAGTGAGAAAAACATCACGGGGTGGTGCGCATTGTATGGGTGTGTGTTACATTACATTCACTAGTAGGAGTGAGAAAAAAATCACGGGGTGGTGCGCATTGAATGGGTGTGTGTTACATTACATTCACTACTAGGAGTGAGAAAAACATCACGGGGTGGTGCGCATTGTATGGGTGTGTGTTACATTAAATTCACTAGTAGGAGTGAGAAAAACATCACGGGGTGGTGCGCATTGTATGGGTGTGTGTTACATTACATTCACTAGTAGGAGTGAGAAAAACATCACGGGGTGGTGCGCATTGTATGGGTGTGTGTTACATTACATTCACTAGTAGGAGTGAGAAAAACATCACGGGGTGGTGCGCATTGAATGGGTGTGTGTTACATTACATTCACTACTAGGAGTGAGAAAAACATCACGGGGTGGTGCGCATTGTATGGGTGTGTGTTACATTAAATTCACTAGTAGGAGTGAGAAAAACATCACGGGGTGGTGCGCATTGTATGGGTGTGTGTTACATTAGATACACTAGTAGGAGTGAGAAAAACATCACGGGGTGGTGCGCATTGTATGGGTGTGTGTTACATTAGATTCACTAGTAGGAGTGAGAAATCATCACGGGGTAGTGCGCATTGTATGGGTGTGTGTTACATTACATTCACTAGTAGGAGTGAGAAAAACATCACGGGGTGGTGCGCATAGTATGGGTGTGTGTTACATTACATTCACTAGTAGGAGTGAGATAAACATCACGGGTTGGTGCGCATTGTATGGGTGTGTGTTACATTAGATACACTAGTAGGAGTGAGAAAAACATCACGGGGTGGTGCGCATTGTATGGGTGTGTGTTACATTAGATTCACTAGTAGGAGTGAGAAAAACATCACGGGGTGGTGCGAATTGTATGGGTGTGTGTTACATTACACTCACTAGTAGGAGTGAGAAAAACATCACGGGGTGGTGCGCGTTGGATGGGTGTGTGTTACATTAGACTCACTAGTAGGAGTGAGAAAAACATCACAGGGTGGTGTGCGTTGTATGGGTGTGTGTACATTACATTCACTAGTAGGAGTGAGGAAAAACATCACGGGGTGGTGCGCATTGTATGGGTGTGTGTTACATTACATTCACTAGTAGGAGTGAGAAAAACATCACGGGGTGGTGTGAATCGGAGGGTCTGAATTAGGATAGGCAGTGATTGGCAATGTAGGATGGAGAAAAGCACCGCGGGGTGGTCAGCATGGGGAGGTCAGGGAACATGCAGTGGTAATGTAGGATAGGTTTCTGAAAAACATCACGGGGTAGTGCGCATTGTATAGGTGTGTGTTACATTAGATTCACTAGTAGGAGTGAGAAAAACATCACAGGGTGGTGCGCATTGTATGGGTGTGTGTTACATTACATTCACTAGTAGGAGTGAGAAAAACATCATGGGGTGGTGCGCATTGTATGGGCGTGTGTTACATTACATTCACTAGTAGGAGTGAGAAAAACATCACGGGGTGGTGCACATTGTATGGGTGTGTGTTACATTAGATTCACTACTAGGAGTGAGAAAAACATCACGGGGTGGTGCGCATTGTATGGGTGTGTGTTACATTACATTCACTAGTAGGAGTGAGAAAAACATCACTGAGTGGTGCGCATTGCATGGGTGTGTGTTACATTACATTCACTAGTAGGAGTGAGAAAAACATCACGGGGTGGTGCACATTGTATGGGTGTGTGTTACATTACATTCACTAGTAGGAGTGAGAAAAACATCACGGGGTGGTGCGCATTGTATGGGTGTGTGTTACATTACATTCACTAGCAGGAGTGAGAAAAACATCACGGGGTGGTGCGCATTGTATGGGTGTGTGTTACATTACATTCACTAGTAGGAGTGAGAAAAACATCACGGGGTGGTGCGCCTTGTATGGGTGTGTGTTACATTACATTCACTAGTAGGAGTGAGAAAAACATCACGGGGTGGTGCGCATCGAATGGGTGTGTGTTACATTACATTCACTAGTAGGAGTGAGAAAAACATCACGGGGTGGTGCGCATCGTATGGGTGTGTGTTACATTAGATTCACTAGTAGGAGTGAGAAAAACATCACGGGGTGGTGCGCATCGTACGGGTGTGTGTTACATTAGATTCACTACTAGGAGTGAGAAAAACATCACGGGGTGGTGCGCATCGTATGGGTGTGTGTTACATTACATTCACTACTAGGAGTGAGAAAAACATCACGGGGTGGTGCGCATCGTATGGGTGTGTGTTACATTACATTCACTAGTAGGAGTGAGAAAAACATCACGGGGTGGTGCGCATTGTATGGGTGTGTGTTAAATTACATTCACTAGTAGGATTGAGAAAAACATCACGGGGTGGTGCGCATTGTATGGGTGTGTGTTACATTAGATTCACTAGTAGGAGTGAGAAAAACATCACCGGGTGGTGCGCATTGTATGGGTGTGTGTTACATTACATTCACTAGTAGGAGTGAGAAAAACATCACCGGGTGGTGCGCATTGTATGGGTGTGTGTTACATTACATTCACTACTAGGAGTGAGAAAAACATCACGGGGTGGTGCGCATTGTATGGGTGTGTGTTACATTAGATTCACTAGTAGGAGTGAGAAAAACATCACGGGGTGGTGCGCATTGTATAGGTGTGTGTTACATTAGATTCATTAGTAGGAGTGAGAAAAACATCACGGGGTGGTGCGCATTGTATGGGTGTGTGTTACATTAGATTCACTAGTAGGAGTGAGAAAAACATCACGGGGTGGTGCGCATTGTATGGGTGTGTGTTACATTAGATTCACTAGTAGGAGTGAGAAAAACATCACGGGGTGGTGCGCATTGTATGGGTGTGTGTTACATTAGATTCACTACTAGGAGTGAGAAAAACATCACGGGGTGGTGCGCATTGTATGGGTGTGTGTTACATTACATTCACTAGTAGGAGTGAGAAAAACATCACGGGGTGGTTCGCATTGTATGGGTGTGTGTTACATTACATTCACTAGTAGGAGTGAGAAAAACATCACGGGGTGGTGCGCATTGTATGGGTGTGTGTTACATTACATTCACTAGTAGGAGTGAGAAAAACATCACGGGGTGGTGCGCATTGTATGGGTGTGTGTTACATTACATTCACTAGCAGGAGTGAGAAAAACATCACGGGGTGGTGCGCATTGTATGGGTGTGTGTTACATTACATTCACTAGTAGGAGTGAGAAAAACATCACGGGGTGGTCGCCTTGTATGGGTGTGTGTTACATTACATTCACTAGTAGGAGTGAGAAAAACATCACGGGGTGGTGCGCATCGAATGGGTGTGTGTTACATTACATTCACTAGTAGGAGTGAGAAAAACATCACGGGGTGGTGCGCATCGTATGGGTGTGTGTTACATTAGATTCACTAGTAGGAGTGAGAAAAACATCACGGGGTGGTGCGCATCGTATGGGTGTGTGTTACATTAGATTCACTACTAGGAGTGAGAAAAACATAGCGGGGTGGTGCGCATCGTATGGGTGTGTGTTACATTACATTCATTACTAGGAGTGAGAAAAACATCACGGCGTGGTGCGCATTGTATAGGTGTGTGTTACATTAAATTCATTAGTAGGAGTGAGAAAAACATCACGGGGTGGTGCGCATTGTATGGGTGTGTGTTACATTAGATTCACTAGTAGGAGTGAGAAAAACATCACGGGGTGGTGCGCATTGTATGGGTGTGTGTTACATTAGATTCACTAGTAGGAGTGAGAAAAACATCACGGGGTGGTGCGCATTGTATGGGTTTGTGTTACATTAGATTCACTACTAGGAGTGAGAAAAACATCACGGGGTGGTGCGCATTGTATGGGTGTGTGTTACATTACATTCACTAGTAGGAGTGAGAAAAACATCACGGGGTGGTGCGCATTGTATGGGTGTGTGTTACATTACATTCACTAGTAGGAGTGAGAAAAACATCACGGGGTGGTGCGCATTGTATGGGTGTGTGTTACATTACATTCACTCGTAGGAGTGAGAAAAACATCACGGGGTGGTGCGCATTTTATGGGTGTGTGTTACATTAGATTCACTACTAGGAGTGAGAAAAACATCACGGGCTGGTGCGCATTGTATGGGTGTGTGTTACATTACATTCACTAGTAGGAGTGAGAAAAACATCACGGGGTGGTGCGCATTGTATGGGTGTGTGTTACATTACATTCACTAGTAGGAGTGAGAAAAACATCACGGGGTGGTGCGCATTGAATGGGTGTGTGTTACATTACATTCACTACTAGGAGTGAGAAAAACATCACGGGGTGGTGCGCATTGTATGGGTGTGTGTTACATTAGATACACTAGTAGGAGTGAGAAAAACATCACGGGGTGGTGCGCATTGTATGGGTGTGTGTTACATTAGATTCACTAGTAGGAGTGAGAAATCATCACGGGGTAGTGCGCATTGTATGGGTGTGTGTTACATTACATTCACTAGTAGGAGTGAGAAAAACATCACGGGGTGGTGCGCATTGTATGGGTGTGTGTTACATTACATTCACTAGTAGGAGTGAGATAAACATCACGGGTTGGTGCGCATTGTATGGGTGTGTGTTACATTACATTCACTAGTAGGAGTGAGAAAAACATCACGGGGTGGTGCGCATTGTATGGGTGTGTGTTACATTACATTCACTAGTAGGAGTGAGAAAAACATCACGGGGTGGTGTGAATCGGAGGGTCTGAATTAGGATAGGCAGTGAGTGGCAATGTAGCATGGAGAAAAGCACCGCGGGGTGGTCAGCATGGGGAGGTCAGGGAACATGCAGTGGCAATGTAGGATAGGTTTCTGAAAAACATCGCAGGGTGGTGCGCATTGTATCGGTGTGTGTTACATTAGATTCACTAGTAGGAGTGAGAAAAACATCACGGGGTGGTGCGCATTGTATGGGTGTGTGTTACATTAGATACACTAGTAGGAGTGAGAAAAACATCACGGGGTGGTGCGCATTGTATGGGTGTGTGTTACATTAGATTCACTAGTAGGAGTGAGAAAAACATCACGGGGTGGTGCGAATTGTATGGGTGTGTGTTACATTACACTCACTAGTAGGAGTGAGAAAAACATCACGGGGTGGTGCGCGTTGGATGGGTGTGTGTTACATTAGACTCACTAGTAGGAGTGAGAAAAACATCACAGGGTGGTGTGCGTTGTATGGGTGTGTGTACATTACATTCACTAGTAGGAGTGAGGAAAAACATCACGGGGTGGTGCGCATTGTATGGGTGTGTGTTACATTACATTCACTAGTAGGAGTGAGAAAAACATCACGGGGTGGTGTGAATCGGAGGGTCTGAATTAGGATAGGCAGTGATTGGCAATGTAGGATGGAGAAAAGCACCGCGGGGTGGTCAGCATGGGGAGGTCAGGGAACATGCAGTGGTAATGTAGGATAGGTTTCTGAAAAACATCACGGGGTCGTGCGCATTGTATAGGTGTGTGTTACATTAGATTCACTAGTAGGAGTGAGAAAAACATCACAGGGTGGTGCGCATTGTATGGGTGTGTGTTACATTACATTCACTAGTAGGAGTGAGAAAAACATCATGGGGTGGTGCGCATTGTATGGGCGTGTGTTACATTACATTCACTAGTAGGAGTGAGAAAAACATCACGGGGTGGTGCACATTGTATGGGTGTGTGTTACATTAGATTCACTACTAGGAGTGAGAAAAACATCACGGGGTGGTGCGCATTGTATGGGTGTGTGTTACATTACATTCACTAGTAGGAGTGAGAAAAACATCACTGGGTGGTGCGCATTGCATGGGTGTGTGTTACATTACATTCACTAGTAGGAGTGAGAAAAACATCACGGGGTGGTGCGCATTGTATGGGTGTGTGTTACATTACATTCACTAGTAGGAGTGAGAAAAACATCACGGGGTGGTGCGCATTGTATGGGTGTGTGTTACATTACATTCACTAGTAGGAGTGAGAAAAACATCACGGGGTGGTGCGCATCGTATGGGTGTGTGTTACATTAGATTCACTACTAGGAGTGAGAAAAACATCACGGGGTGGTGCGCATCGTATGGGTGTGTGTTACATTACATTCACTTCTAGGAGTGAGAAAAACATCACGGGGTGGTGCGCATCGTATGGGTGTGTGTTACATTACATTCACTAGTAGGAGTGAGAAAAACATCACGGGGTGGTGCGCATCGTATGGGTGTGTGTTAAATTACATTCACTAGTAGGAGTGAGAAAAACATCACGGGGTGGTGCGCATTGTATGGGTGTGTGTTACATTAGATTCACTAGTAGGAGTGAGAAAAACATCACCGGGTGGTGCGCATTGTATGAGTGTGTGTTACATTACATTCACTAGTAGGAGTGAGAAAAACATCACCGGGTGGTGCGCATTGTATGGGTGTGTGTTACATTACATTCACTAGTAGGAGTGAGAAAAACATCACGGGGTGGTGCGCATTGTATGGGTGTGTGTTACATTAGATTCATTAGTAGGAGTGAGAAAAACATCACGGGGTGGTGCGCATTGTATCGGTGTGTGTTACATTAGATTCACTAGTAGGAGTGAGAAAAACATCACGGGGTGCTGCTCATTGTATGGGTGTGTGTTACATTAGATTCACTAGTAGGAGTGAGAAAAACATCACGGGGTGGTGCGCATTGTATGGGTGTGTGTTACATTACATTCACTACTAGGAGTGAGAAAAACATCACGGGGTGGTGCGCATTGTATGGGTGTGTGTTACATTACATTCACTAGTAGGAGTGAGAAAAACATCACGGGGTGGTTCGAATTGTATGGGTGTGTGTTACATTACATTCACTAGTAGGAGTGAGAAAAACATCACGGGGTGGTGCGCATTGTATGGGTGTGTGTTACATTACATTCACTAGTAGGAGTGAGAAAAACATCACGGGGTGGTGCGCACCGTATGGGTGTGTGTTACATTACATTCACTAGTAGGAGTGAGAAAAACATCACGGGGTGGTGCGCATTGTATGGGTGTGTGTTACATTACATTCACTAGTAGGAGTGAGAAAAACATCACGGGGTGGTGCGCATTGTATGGGTGTGTGTTACATTACATCACTAGTAGGAGTGAGAAAAACATCACGGGGTGGTGCGCATTGTATGGGTGTGTGTTACATTACATTCACTAGTAGGAGTGAGAAAAACATCACCGGGTGGTGCGCATTGTATGGGTGTGTGTTACATTACATTCACTACTAGGATTGAGAAAAACATCACGGGGTGGTGCGCCTTGTATGGGTGTGTGTTACATTAGATTCACTAGTAGGAGTGAGAAAAACATCACCGGGTGGTGCGCGTTGGATGGGTGTGTGTTACATTAGATTCACTAGTAGGAGTGAGAAAAACATCACGAGGTGGTGTGCGTTGTATGGGTGTGTGTTACATTACATTCACTAGTAGGAGTGAGAAAAACATCACGGGGTGGTGCGCATTGTATGGGTGTGTGTTACATTACATTCACTAGTAGGAGTGAGAAAAACATCACGGGGTGGTGCGCATTGTATGGGTGTGTGTTACATTACATTCACTAGTAGGAGTGAGAAAAAAATCACGGGGTGGTGCGCATTGAATGGGTGTGTGTTACATTACATTCACTACTAGGAGTGAGAAAAACATCACGGGGTGGTGCGCATTGTATGGGTGTGTGTTACATTAAATTCACTAGTAGGAGTGAGAAAAACATCACGGGGTGGTGCGCATTGTATGGGTGTGTGTTACATTACATTCACTAGTAGGAGTGAGAAAAACATCACGGGGTGGTGCGCATTGTATGGGTGTGTGTTACATTACATTCACTAGTAGGAGTGAGAAAAACATCACGGGGTGGTGCGCATTGAATGGGTGTGTGTTACATTACATTCACTACTAGGAGTGAGAAAAACATCACGGGGTGGTGCGCATTGTATGGGTGTGTGTTACATTAAATTCACTAGTAGGAGTGAGAAAAACATCACGGGGTGGTGCGCATTGTATGGGTGTGTGTTACATTAGATACACTAGTAGGAGTGAGAAAAACATCACGGGGTGGTGCGCATTGTATGGGTGTGTGTTACATTAGATTCACTAGTAGGAGTGAGAAATCATCACGGGGTAGTGCGCATTGTATGGGTGTGTGTTACATTACATTCACTAGTAGGAGTGAGAAAAACATCACGGGGTGGTGCGCATAGTATGGGTGTGTGTTACATTACATTCACTAGTAGGAGTGAGATAAACATCACGGGTTGGTGCGCATTGTATGGGTGTGTGTTACATTAGATACACTAGTAGGAGTGAGAAAAACATCACGGGGTGGTGCGCATTGTATGGGTGTGTGTTACATTAGATTCACTAGTAGGAGTGAGAAAAACATCACGGGGTGGTGCGAATTGTATGGGTGTGTGTTACATTACACTCACTAGTAGGAGTGAGAAAAACATCACGGGGTGGTGCGCGTTGGATGGGTGTGTGTTACATTAGACTCACTAGTAGGAGTGAGAAAAACATCACAGGGTGGTGTGCGTTGTATGGGTGTGTGTACATTACATTCACTAGTAGGAGTGAGGAAAAACATCACGGGGTGGTGCGCATTGTATGGGTGTGTGTTACATTACATTCACTAGTAGGAGTGAGAAAAACATCACGGGGTGGTGTGAATCGGAGGGTCTGAATTAGGATAGGCAGTGATTGGCAATGTAGGATGGAGAAAAGCACCGCGGGGTGGTCAGCATGGGGAGGTCAGGGAACATGCAGTGGTAATGTAGGATAGGTTTCTGAAAAACATCACGGGGTAGTGCGCATTGTATAGGTGTGTGTTACATTAGATTCACTAGTAGGAGTGAGAAAAACATCACAGGGTGGTGCGCATTGTATGGGTGTGTGTTACATTACATTCACTAGTAGGAGTGAGAAAAACATCATGGGGTGGTGCGCATTGTATGGGCGTGTGTTACATTACATTCACTAGTAGGAGTGAGAAAAACATCACGGGGTGGTGCACATTGTATGGGTGTGTGTTACATTAGATTCACTACTAGGAGTGAGAAAAACATCACGGGGTGGTGCGCATTGTATGGGTGTGTGTTACATTACATTCACTAGTAGGAGTGAGAAAAACATCACTGAGTGGTGCGCATTGCATGGGTGTGTGTTACATTACATTCACTAGTAGGAGTGAGAAAAACATCACGGGGTGGTGCACATTGTATGGGTGTGTGTTACATTACATTCACTAGTAGGAGTGAGAAAAACATCACGGGGTGGTGCGCATTGTATGGGTGTGTGTTACATTACATTCACTAGCAGGAGTGAGAAAAACATCACGGGGTGGTGCGCATTGTATGGGTGTGTGTTACATTACATTCACTAGTAGGAGTGAGAAAAACATCACGGGGTGGTGCGCCTTGTATGGGTGTGTGTTACATTACATTCACTAGTAGGAGTGAGAAAAACATCACGGGGTGGTGCGCATCGAATGGGTGTGTGTTACATTACATTCACTAGTAGGAGTGAGAAAAACATCACGGGGTGGTGCGCATCGTATGGGTGTGTGTTACATTAGATTCACTAGTAGGAGTGAGAAAAACATCACGGGGTGGTGCGCATCGTACGGGTGTGTGTTACATTAGATTCACTACTAGGAGTGAGAAAAACATCACGGGGTGGTGCGCATCGTATGGGTGTGTGTTACATTACATTCACTACTAGGAGTGAGAAAAACATCACGGGGTGGTGCGCATCGTATGGGTGTGTGTTACATTACATTCACTAGTAGGAGTGAGAAAAACATCACGGGGTGGTGCGCATTGTATGGGTGTGTGTTAAATTACATTCACTAGTAGGATTGAGAAAAACATCACGGGGTGGTGCGCATTGTATGGGTGTGTGTTACATTAGATTCACTAGTAGGAGTGAGAAAAACATCACCGGGTGGTGCGCATTGTATGGGTGTGTGTTACATTACATTCACTAGTAGGAGTGAGAAAAACATCACCGGGTGGTGCGCATTGTATGGGTGTGTGTTACATTACATTCACTACTAGGAGTGAGAAAAACATCACGGGGTGGTGCGCATTGTATGGGTGTGTGTTACATTAGATTCACTAGTAGGAGTGAGAAAAACATCACGGGGTGGTGCGCATTGTATAGGTGTGTGTTACATTAGATTCATTAGTAGGAGTGAGAAAAACATCACGGTGTGGTGCGCATTGTATGGGTGTGTGTTACATTAGATTCACTAGTAGGAGTGAGAAAAACATCACGGGGTGGTGCGCATTGTATGGGTGTGTGTTACATTAGATTCACTAGTAGGAGTGAGAAAAACATCACGGGGTGGTGCGCATTGTATGGGTGTGTGTTACATTAGATTCACTACTAGGAGTGAGAAAAACATCACGGGGTGGTGCGCATTGTATGGGTGTGTGTTACATTACATTCACTAGTAGGAGTGAGAAAAACATCACGGGGTGGTTCGCATTGTATGGGTGTGTGTTACATTACATTCACTAGTAGGAGTGAGAAAAACATCACGGGGTGGTGCGCATTGTATGGGTGTGTGTTACATTACATTCACTAGTAGGAGTGAGAAAAACATCACGGGGTGGTGCGCATTGTATGGGTGTGTGTTACATTACATTCACTAGCAGGAGTGAGAAAAACATCACGGGGTGGTGCGCATTGTATGGGTGTGTGTTACATTACATTCACTAGTAGGAGTGAGAAAAACATCACGGGGTGGTCGCCTTGTATGGGTGTGTGTTACATTACATTCACTAGTAGGAGTGAGAAAAACATCACGGGGTGGTGCGCATTGAATGGGTGTGTGTTACATTACATTCACTAGTAGGAGTGAGAAAAACATCACGGGGTGGTGCGCATCGTATGGGTGTGTGTTACATTAGATTCACTAGTAGGAGTGAGAAAAACATCACGGGGTGGTGCGCATCGTATGGGTGTGTGTTACATTAGATTCACTACTAGGAGTGAGAAAAACATAACGGGGTGGTGCGCATCGTATGGGTGTGTGTTACATTACATTCATTACTAGGAGTGGGAAAAACATCACGGCGTGGTGCGCATTGTATAGGTGTGTGTTACATTAAATTCATTAGTAGGAGTGAGAAAAACATCACGGGGTGGTGCGCATTGTATGGGTGTGTGTTACATTACATTCACTAGTAGGAGTGAGAAAAACATCACGGGGTGGTGCGCATTGTATGGGTGTGTGTTACATTAGATTCACTAGTAGGAGTGAGAAAAACATCACGGGGTGGTGCGCATTGTATGGGTTTGTGTTACATTAGATTCACTACTAGGAGTGAGAAAAACATCACGGGGTGGTGCGCATTGTATGGGTGTGTGTTACATTACATTCACTAGTAGGAGTGAGAAAAACATCACGAGGTGGTGCGCATTGTATGGGTGTGTGTTACATTACATTCACTAGTAGGAGTGAGAAAAACATCACCGGGTGGTGCGCATTGTATGGGTGTGTGTTACATTACATTCACTCGTAGGAGTGAGAAAAACATCACGGGGTGGTGCGCATTGTATGGGTGTGTGTTACATTAGATTCACTACTAGGAGTGAGAAAAACATCACGGGCTGGTGCGCATTGTATGGGTGTGTGTTACATTACATTCACTAGTAGGAGTGAGAAAAACATCACGGGGTGGTGCGCATTGTATGGGTGTGTGTTACATTACATTCACTAGTAGGAGTGAGAAAAACATCACGGGGTGGTGCGCATTGAATGGGTGTGTGTTACATTACATTCACTACTAGGAGTGAGAAAAACATCACGGGGTGGTGCGCATTGTATGGGTGTGTGTTACATTAAATTCACTAGTAGGAGTGAGAAAAACATCACGGGGTGGTGTGCATTGTATGGGTGTGTGTTACATTAGATACACTAGTAGGAGTGAGAAAAACATCACGGGGTGGTGCGCATTGTATGGGTGTGTGTTACATTAGATTCACTAGTAGGAGTGAGAAATCATCACGGGGTAGTGCGCATTGTATGGGTGTGTGTTACATTACATTCACTAGTAGGAGTGAGAAAAACATCACGGGGTGGTGCGCATTGTATGGGTGTGTGTTACATTACATTCACTAGTAGGAGTGAGATAAACATCACGGGTTGGTGCGCATTGTATGGGTGTGTGTTACATTACATTCACTAGTAGGAGTGAGAAAAACATCACGGGGTGGTGCGCATTGTATGGGTGTGTGTTACATTACATTCACTAGTAGGAGTGAGAAAAACATCACGGGGTGGTGTGAATCGGAGGGTCTGAATTAGGATAGGCAGTGAGTGGCAATGTAGCATGGAGAAAAGCACCGCGGGGTGGTCAGCATGGGGAGGTCAGGGAACATGCAGTGGCAATGCAGGATAGGTTTCTGAAAAACATCGCAGGGTGGTGCGCATTGTATGGGTGTGTGTTACATTAGATACACTAGTAGGAGTGAGAAAAACATCACGGGGTGGTGCGCATTGTATGGGTGTGTGTTACATTAGATTCACTAGTAGGAGTGAGAAAAACATCACGGGGTGGTGCGAATTGTATGGGTGTGTGTTACATTACACTCACTAGTAGGAGTGAGAAAAACATCACGGGGTGGTGCGCGTTGGATGGGTGTGTGTTACATTAGACTCACTAGTAGGAGTGAGAAAAACATCACAGGGTGGTGTGCGTTGTATGGGTGTGTGTACATTACATTCACTAGTAGGAGTGAGGAAAAACATCACGGGGTGGTGCGCATTGTATGGGTGTGTGTTACATTACATTCACTAGTAGGAGTGAGAAAAACATCACGGGGTGGTGTGAATCGGAGGGTCTGAATTAGGATAGGCAGTGATTGGCAATGTAGGATGGAGAAAAGCACCGCGGGGTGGTCAGCATGGGGAGGTCAGGGAACATGCAGTGGTAATGTAGGATAGGTTTCTGAAAAACATCACGGGGTCGTGCGCATTGTATAGGTGTGTGTTACATTAGATTCACTAGTAGGAGTGAGAAAAACATCACAGGGTGGTGCGCATTGTATGGGTGTGTGTTACATTACATTCACTAGTAGGAGTGAGAAAAACATCATGGGGTGGTGCGCATTGTATGGGCGTGTGTTACATTACATTCACTAGTAGGAGTGAGAAAAACATCACGGGGTGGTGCACATTGTATGGGTGTGTGTTACATTAGATTCACTACTAGGAGTGAGAAAAACATCACGGGGTGGTGCGCATTGTATGGGTGTGTGTTACATTACATTCACTAGTAGGAGTGAGAAAAACATCACTGGGTGGTGCGCATTGCATGGGTGTGTGTTACATTACATTCACTAGTAGGAGTGAGAAAAACATCACGGGGTGGTGCGCATTGTATGGGTGTGTGTTACATTACATTCACTAGTAGGAGTGAGAAAAACATCACGGGGTGGTGCGCATTGTATGGGTGTGTGTTACATTACATTCACTAGCAGGAGTGAGAAAAACATCACGGGGTGGTGCGCATTGTATGGGTGTGTGTTACATTACATTCACTAGCAGGAGTGAGAAAAACATCACGGGGTGGTGCGCATTGTATGGGTGTGTGTTACATTACATTCACTAGTAGGAGTGAGAAAAACATCACGGGGTGGTGCGCCTTGTATGGGTGTGTGTTACATTACATTCACTAGTAGGAGTGAGAAAAACATCACGGGGTGGTGCGCATCGAATGGGTGTGTGTTACATTACATTCACTAGTAGGAGTGAGAAAAACATCACGGGGTGGTGCGCATCGTATGGGTGTGTGTTACATTAGATTCACTAGTAGGAGTGAGAAAAACATCACGGGGTGGTGCGCATCGTATGGGTGTGTGTTACATTACATTCACTACTAGGAGTGAGAAAAACATCACGGGGTGGTGCGCATCGTATGGGTGTGTGTTACATTACATTCACTACTAGGAGTGAGAAAAACATCACGGGGTGGTGCGCATCGTATGGGTGTGTGTTACATTACATTCACTAGTAGGAGTGAGAAAAACATCACGGGGTGGTGCGCATTGTATGGGTGTGTGTTAAATTACATTCACTAGTAGGATTGAGAAAAACATCACGGGGTGGTGCGCATTGTATGGGTGTGTGTTACATTACATTCACTAGTAGGAGTGAGAAAAACATCACGGGGTGGTGCGCATTGTATGGGTGTGTGTTACATTAGATTCACTACTAGGAGTGAGAAAAACATCACCGGGTGGTGCGCATTGTATGGGTGTGTGTTACATTACATTCACTAGTAGGAGTGAGAAAAACATCACGGGGTGGTGCGCATCGTATGGGTGTGTGTTACATTAGATTCACTACTAGGAGTGAGAAAAACATAACGGGGTGGTGCGCATCGTATGGGTGTGTGTTACATTACATTCATTACTAGGAGTGGGAAAAACATCACGGCGTGGTGCGCATTGTATAGGTGTGTGTTACATTAAATTCATTAGTATGAGTGAGAAAAACATCACGGGGTGGTGCGCATTGTATGGGTGTGTGTTACATTACATTCACTAGTAGGAGTGAGAAAAACATCACGGGGTGGTGCGCATTTTATGGGTGTGTGTTACATTAGATTCACTAGTAGGAGTGAGAAAAACATCACGGGGTGGTGCGCATTGTATGGGTTTGTGTTACATTAGATTCACTACTAGGAGTGAGAAAAACATCACGGGGTGGTGCGCATTGTATGGGTGTGTGTTACATTACATTCACTAGTAGGAGTGAGAAAAACATCACGAGGTGGTGCGCATTGTATGGGTGTGTGTTACATTACATTCACTAGTAGGAGTGAGAAAAACATCACCGGGTGGTGCGCATTGTATGGGTGTGTGTTACATTACATTCACTCGTAGGAGTGAGAAAAACATCACGGGGTGGTGCGCATTGTATGGGTGTGTGTTACATTAGATTCACTACTAGGAGTGAGAAAAACATCACGGGCTGGTGCGCATTGTATGGGTGTGTGTTACATTACATTCACTAGTAGGAGTGAGAAAAACATCACGGGGTGGTGCGCATTGTATGGGTGTGTGTTACATTACATTCACTAGTAGGAGTGAGAAAAACATCACGGGGTGGTGCGCATTGAATGGGTGTGTGTTACATTACATTCACTACTAGGAGTGAGAAAAACATCACGGGGTGGTGCGCATTGTATGGGTGTGTGTTACATTAAATTCACTAGTAGGAGTGAGAAAAACATCACGGGGTGGTGTGCATTGTATGGGTGTGTGTTACATTAGATACACTAGTAGGAGTGAGAAAAACATCACGGGGTGGTGCGCATTGTATGGGTGTGTGTTACATTAGATTCACTAGTAGGAGTGAGAAATCATCACGGGGTAGTGCGCATTGTATGGGTGTGTGTTACATTACATTCACTAGTAGGAGTGAGAAAAACATCACGGGGTGGTGCGCATTGTATGGGTGTGTGTTACATTACATTCACTAGTAGGAGTGAGATAAACATCACGGGTTGGTGCGCATTGTATGGGTGTGTGTTACATTACATTCACTAGTAGGAGTGAGAAAAACATCACGGGGTGGTGCGCATTGTATGGGTGTGTGTTACATTACATTCACTAGTAGGAGTGAGAAAAACATCACGGGGTGGTGTGAATCGGAGGGTCTGAATTAGGATAGGCAGTGAGTGGCAATGTAGCATGGAGAAAAGCACCGCGGGGTGGTCAGCATGGGGAGGTCAGGGAACATGCAGTGGCAATGCAGGATAGGTTTCTGAAAAACATCGCAGGGTGGTGCGCATTGTATGGGTGTGTGTTACATTAGATACACTAGTAGGAGTGAGAAAAACATCACGGGGTGGTGCGCATTGTATGGGTGTGTGTTACATTAGATTCACTAGTAGGAGTGAGAAAAACATCACGGGGTGGTGCGAATTGTATGGGTGTGTGTTACATTACACTCACTAGTAGGAGTGAGAAAAACATCACGGGGTGGTGCGCGTTGGATGGGTGTGTGTTACATTAGACTCACTAGTAGGAGTGAGAAAAACATCACAGGGTGGTGTGCGTTGTATGGGTGTGTGTACATTACATTCACTAGTAGGAGTGAGGAAAAACATCACGGGGTGGTGCGCATTGTATGGGTGTGTGTTACATTACATTCACTAGTAGGAGTGAGAAAAACATCACGGGGTGGTGTGAATCGGAGGGTCTGAATTAGGATAGGCAGTGATTGGCAATGTAGGATGGAGAAAAGCACCGCGGGGTGGTCAGCATGGGGAGGTCAGGGAACATGCAGTGGTAATGTAGGATAGGTTTCTGAAAAACATCACGGGGTCGTGCGCATTGTATAGGTGTGTGTTACATTAGATTCACTAGTAGGAGTGAGAAAAACATCACAGGGTGGTGCGCATTGTATGGGTGTGTGTTACATTACATTCACTAGTAGGAGTGAGAAAAACATCATGGGGTGGTGCGCATTGTATGGGCGTGTGTTACATTACATTCACTAGTAGGAGTGAGAAAAACATCACGGGGTGGTGCACATTGTATGGGTGTGTGTTACATTAGATTCACTACTAGGAGTGAGAAAAACATCACGGGGTGGTGCGCATTGTATGGGTGTGTGTTACATTACATTCACTAGTAGGAGTGAGAAAAACATCACTGGGTGGTGCGCATTGCATGGGTGTGTGTTACATTACATTCACTAGTAGGAGTGAGAAAAACATCACGGGGTGGTGCGCATTGTATGGGTGTGTGTTACATTACATTCACTAGTAGGAGTGAGAAAAACATCACGGGGTGGTGCGCATTGTATGGGTGTGTGTTACATTACATTCACTAGCAGGAGTGAGAAAAACATCACGGGGTGGTGCGCATTGTATGGGTGTGTGTTACATTACATTCACTAGCAGGAGTGAGAAAAACATCACGGGGTGGTGCGCATTGTATGGGTGTGTGTTACATTACATTCACTAGTAGGAGTGAGAAAAACATCACGGGGTGGTGCGCCTTGTATGGGTGTGTGTTACATTACATTCACTAGTAGGAGTGAGAAAAACATCACGGGGTGGTGCGCATCGAATGGGTGTGTGTTACATTACATTCACTAGTAGGAGTGAGAAAAACATCACGGGGTGGTGCGCATCGTATGGGTGTGTGTTACATTAGATTCACTAGTAGGAGTGAGAAAAACATCACGGGGTGGTGCGCATCGTATGGGTGTGTGTTACATTACATTCACTACTAGGAGTGAGAAAAACATCACGGGGTGGTGCGCATCGTATGGGTGTGTGTTACATTACATTCACTACTAGGAGTGAGAAAAACATCACGGGGTGGTGCGCATCGTATGGGTGTGTGTTACATTACATTCACTAGTAGGAGTGAGAAAAACATCACGGGGTGGTGCGCATTGTATGGGTGTGTGTTAAATTACATTCACTAGTAGGATTGAGAAAAACATCACGGGGTGGTGCGCATTGTATGGGTGTGTGTTACATTACATTCACTAGTAGGAGTGAGAAAAACATCACGGGGTGGTGCGCATTGTATGGGTGTGTGTTACATTAGATTCACTACTAGGAGTGAGAAAAACATCACCGGGTGGTGCGCATTGTATGGGTGTGTGTTACATTACATTCACTAGTAGGAGTGAGAAAAACATCACGGGGTGGTGCGCATTGTATGGGTGTGTGTTACATTACATTCACTAGTAGGAGTGAGAAAAACATCACGGGGTGGTGCGCATTGTATGGGTGTGTGTTACATTACATTCACTCGTAGGAGTGAGAAAAACATCACGGGGTGGTGCGCATTGTATGGGTGTGTGTTACATTAGATTCACTACTAGGAGTGAGAAAAACATCACGGGCTGGTGCGCATTGTATGGGTGTGTGTTACATTACATTCACTAGTAGGAGTGAGAAAAACATCACGGGGTGGTGCGCATTGTATGGGTGTGTGTTACATTACATTCACTAGTAGGAGTGAGAAAAACATCACGGGGTGGTGCTCATTGAATGGGTGTGTGTTACATTACATTCACTACTAGGAGTGAGAAAAACATCACGGGGTGGTGCGCATTGTATGGGTGTGTGTTACATTAAATTCACTAGTAGGAGTGAGAAAAACATCACGGGGTGGTGCGCATTGTATGGGTGTGTGTTACATTAGATTCACTAGTAGGAGTGAGAAAAACATCACGGGGTGGTGCGCATTGTATGGGTGTGTGTTACATTACATTCACTAGCAGGAGTGAGAAAAACATCACGGGGTGGTGCGTATTGTATGGGTGTGTGTTACATTACATTCACTAGTAGGAGTGAGAAAAACATCACGGGGTGGTCGCCTTGTATGGGTGTGTGTTACATTACATTCACTAGTAGGAGTGAGAAAAACATCACGGGGTGGTGCGCATCGAATGGGTGTGTGTTACATTACATTCACTAGTAGGAGTGAGAAAAACATCACGGGGTGGTGCGCATCGTATGGGTGTGTGTTACATTAGATTCACTAGTAGGAGTGAGAAAAACATCACGGGGTGGTGCGCATCGTATGGGTGTGTGTTACATTAGATTCACTACTAGGAGTGAGAAAAACATAACGGGGTGGTGCGCATCGTATGGGTGTGTGTTACATTACATTCATTACTAGGAGTGAGAAAAACATCACGTTGTGGTGCGCATTGTATAGGTGTGTGTTACATTAAATTCATTAGTAGGAGTGAGAAAAACATCACGGGGTGGTGCGCATTGTATGGGTGTGTGTTACATTAGATTCACTAGTAGGAGTGAGAAAAACATCACGTTGTGGTGCGCATTGAATGGGTGTGTGTTACATTAGATTCACTAGTAGGAGTGAGAAAAACATCACGGGGTGGTGCGCATTGTATGGGTGTGTGTTACATTAGATTCACTACTAGGAGTGAGAAAAACATCACGGGGTGGTGCGCATTGTATGGGTGTGTGTTACATTACATTCACTAGTAGGAGTGAGAAAAACATCACGGGGTGGTTCGCATTGTATGGGTGTGTGTTACATTACATTCACTAGTAGGAGTGAGAAAAACATCACGGGGTGGTGCGCATTGTATGGGTGTGTGTTACATTACATTCACTAGTAGGAGTGAGAAAAACATCACGGGGTGGTGCGCATTGTATGGGTGTGTGTTACATTACATTCACTAGTAGGAGTGAGAAAAACATCACGGGGTGGTGCACATCGTATGGGTGTGTGTTACATTAGATTCACTACTAGGAGTGAGAAAAACATCACGGGGTGGTGCGCATCGTATGGGTGTGTGTTACATTACATTCACTACTAGGAGTGAGAAAAACATCACGGGGTGGTGCGCATCGTATGGGTGTGTGTTACATTACATTCACTAGTAGGAGTGAGAAAAACATCACGGGGTGGTGCGCATCGTATGGGTGTGTGTTACATTACATTCACTAGTAGGAGTGAGAAAAACATCACGGGGTGGTGCGCATCGTATGGGTGTGTGTTACATTACATTCACTAGTAGGAGTGAGAAAAACATCACCGGGTGGTGCGCATTGTATGGGTGTGTGTTACATTACATTCACTACTAGGATTGAGAAAAACATCACGGGGTGGTGCGCATTGTATGGGTGTGTGTTACATTAGATTCACTAGTAGGAGTGAGAAAAACATCACGTGGTGGTGCGCGTTGGATGGGTGTGTGTTACATTAGATTCACTAGTAGGAGTGAGAAAAACATCACGGGGTGGTGTGCGTTGTATGGGTGTGTGTTACATTACATTCACTAGTAGGAGTGAGAAAAACATCACGGGGTGGTGCTCATTGTATGGGTGTGTGTTAAATTACATTCACTAGTAGGAGTGAGAAAAACATCACGGGTTGGTGTGAATTGGAGGGTCTGAATTAGGATAGGCAGTGATTGGCAATGTAGGATGGAGAAAAGCACCGCGGGGTGGTCAGCATGGGGAGGTCAGGGAACATGCAGTGGTAATGTAGGATAGGTTTCTGAAAAACATCACGGGGTCGTGCGCATTGTATAGGTGTGTGTTACATTAGATTCACTAGTAGGAGTGAGAAAAACATCATGGGGTGGTGCGCATTGTATGGGTGTGTGTTACATTAGATTCACTAGTAGGAGTGAAAAAAACATCACGGGGTGGTGGGCATTGTATGGGTGTGTGTTACATTAGATTCACTACTAGGAGTGAGAAAAACATCACAGGGTGGTGCGCATTGTATGGGTGTGTGTTACATTAGATTCACTACTAGGAGTGAGAAAAACATCACGGGGTGGTGCGCATTGTATAGGTGTGTGTTACATTAAATGCATTAGTAGGAGTGAGAAAAACATCACGGGGTGGTGCGCATTGTATGGGTGTGTGTTACATTAGATTCACTAGTAGGAGTGAGAAAAACATCACGGGGTGGTGCGCATTGTATGGGTGTGTGTTACATTAGATTCACTAGTAGGAGTGAGAAAAACATCACGGGGTGGTGCGCATTGTATGGGTGTGTGTTACATTAGATTCACTACTAGGAGTGAGAAAAACATCACGGGGTGGTGCGCATTGTATGGGTGTGTGTTACATTACATTCACTAGTAGGAGTGAGAAAAACATCACGGGGTGGTGCGCATTGTATGGGTGTGTGTTACATTAGATTCACTAGTAGGAGTGAGAAAAACATCACGGGGTGGTGTGCGTTGTATGGGTGTGTGTTACATTACATTCACTAGTAGGAGTGAGAAAAACATCACGGGGTGGTGTGCGTTGTATGGGTGTGTGTTACATTACATTCACTACTAGGAGTGAGAAAAACATCACGGGGTGGTGCGCATTGTATGGGTGTGTGTTACATTACATTCACTAGTAGGAGTGAGAAAAACATCACGGGGTGGTGCGCATTGTATGGGTGTGTGTTACATTACATTCACTAGTAGGAGTGAGAAAAACATCACGGGGTGGTGCGCATTGAATGGGTGTGTGTTACATTACATTCACTAGTAAGAGTGAGAAAAACATCACGGGGTGGTGCGCATTGTATGGGTGTGTGTTACATTAAATTCACTAGTAGGAGTGAGAAAAACATCACGGAGTGGTGCGTATTGTATGGGTGTGTGTTACATTAGATACACTAGTAGGAGTGAGAAAAACATCACGGGGTGGTGCGCATTGTATGGGTGTGTGTTACATTAGATTCACTAGTAGGAGTGAGAAATCATCACGGTGTAGTGCGCATTGAATGGGTGTGTGTTACATTACATTCACTACTAGTATTGAGAAAAACATCACGGGGTGGTGCGCATTGTATGGGTGTGTGTTACATTAGATTCGGAAGTAGGAGTGAGAAAAACATCACGTGGTGGTGCGCGTTGGATGTTTGTGTGTTACATTAGATTCACTAGTAGGAGTGAGAAAAACATCACGGGGTGGTGTGCGTTGTATGGGTGTGTGTTACATTAGTTTCACTAGTAGGAGTGAGAAAAACATCACGGGGTGGTGCGCATTGTATGGGTGTGTGTTACATTAGATTCACTACTAGGAGTGACAAAAACATCACGGGGTGGTGCGCATTGTATGGGTGTGTGTTACATTACATTCACTAGTAGGAGTGAGAAAAACATCACGGGGTGGTTCGCATTGTATGGGTGTGTGTTACATTACATTCACTAGTAGGAGTGAGAAAAACATCACGGGGTGGTGCGCATTGTATGGGTGTGTGTTACATTACATTCACTAGTAGGAGTGAGAAAAACATCACGGGGTGGTGCGCATTGTATGGGTGTGTGTTACATTACATTCACTAGCAGGAGTGAGAAAAACATCACGGGGTGGTGCGCTTTGTATGGGTGTGTGTTACATTACATTCACTAGTAGGAGTGAGAAAAACATCACGGGGTGGTCGCCTTGTATGGGTGTGTGTTACATTACATTCACTAGTAGGAGTGAGAAAAACATCACGGGGTGGTGCGCATCGAATGGGTGTGTGTTACATTACATTCACTAGTAGGAGTGAGAAAAACATCACGGGGTGGTGCGCATCGTATGGGTGTGTGTTACATTAGATTCACTAGTAGCAGTGAGAAAAACATCACGGGGTGGTGCCCATCGTATGGGTGTGTGTTACATTAGATTCACTACTAGGAGTGAGAAAAACATAACGGGGTGGTGCGCATCGTATGGGTGTGTGTTACATTACATTCATTACTAGGAGTGAGAAAAACATCACGGGGTGGTGCGCATTGTATAGGTGTGTGTTACATTAAATTCATTAGTAGGAGTGAGAAAAACATCACGGGGTGGTGCGCATTGTATGGGTGTGTGTTACATTAGATTCACTAGTAGGAGTGAGAAAAACATCACGGGGTGGTGCGCATTGTATGGGTGTGTGTTACATTAGATTCACTAGTAGGAGTGAGAAAAACATCACGGGGTGGTGCGCATTGTATGGGTGTGTGTTACATTAGATTCACTACTAGGAGTGAGAAAAACATCACGGGGTGGTGCGCATTGTATGGGTGTGTGTTACATTACATTCACTAGTAGGAGTGAGAAAAACATAACGGGGTGGTTCGCATTGTATGGGTGTGTGTTACATTACATTCACTAGTAGGAGTGAGAAAAACATCACGGGGTGGTGCGCATTGTATGGGTGTGTGTTACATTACATTCACTAGTAGGAGTGAGAAAAACATCACGGGGTGGTGCGCATTGTATGGGTGTGTGTTACATTACATTCACTAGTAGGAGTGAGAAAAACATCACGGGGTGGTGCGCATCGTATGGGTGTGTGTTACATTAGATTCACTACTAGGAGTGAGAAAAACATCACGGGGTGGTGCGCATCGTATGGGTGTGTGTTACATTACATTCACTACTAGGAGTGAGAAAAACATCACGGGGTGGTGCGCATCGTATGGGTGTGTGTTACATTACATTCACTAGTAGGAGTGAGAAAAACATCACGGGGTGGTGCGCATCGTATGGGTGTGTGTTACATTACATTCACTAGTAGGAGTGAGAAAAACATCACGGGGTGGTGCGCATCGTATGGGTGTGTGTTACATTACATTCACTAGTAGGAGTGAGAAAAACATCACCGGGTGGTGCGCATTGTATGGGTGTGTGTTACATTAGATTCACTAGTAGGAGTGAGAAAAACATCACGTGGTGGTGCGCGTTGGATGGGTGTGTGTTACATTAGATTCACTAGTAGGAGTGAGAAAAACATCACGGGGTGGTGTGCGTTGTATGGGTGTGTGTTACATTACATTCACTAGTAGGAGTGAGAAAAACATCACGGGGTGGTGTGCGTTGTATGGGTGTGTGTTACATTACATTCACTAGTAGGAGTGAGAAAAACATCACGGGGTGGTGTGAATCGGAGGGTCTGAATTAGGATAGGCAGTGATTGGCAATGTAGGATGGAGAAAAGCACCGCGGGGTGGTCAGCATGGGGAGGTCAGGGAACATGCAGTGGTAATGTAGGATAGGTTTCTGAAAAACATCACGGGGTCGTGCGCATTGTATAGGTGTGTGTTACATTAGATTCACTAGTAGGAGTGAGAAAAACATCATGGGGTGGTGCGCATTGTATGGGTGTGTGTTACATTAGATTCACTAGTAGGAGTGAGAAAAACATCACGGGGTGGTGGGCATTGTATGGGTGTGTGTTACATTAGATTCACTACTAGGAGTGAGAAAAACATCACGGGGTGGTGCGCATTGTATGGGTGTGTGTTACATTAGATTCACTACTAGGAGTGAGAAAAACATCACGGGGTGGTGCGCATTGTATGGGTGTGTGTTACATTACATTCACTAGTAGGAGTGAGAAAAACATCACGTGGTGGTGCGCATTGTATGGGTGTGTGTTACATTAGATTCATTAGTAGGAGTGAGAAAAATATCACGGGGAGGTGCGCATTGTATGGGTGTGTGTTACATTAGATTCACTAGTAGGAGTGAGAAAACATCACGTGGTGGTGCGCATTGTATGGGTTTGTGTTACATTAGATTCACTAGTAGGAGTGAGAAAAACATCACGGGGTGGTGCGCATCGTATGGGTGTGTGTTACATTAGATTCACTACTAGGAGTGAGAAAAACATCACGGGGTGGTGCGCATCGTATGGGTGTGTGTTGCATTACATTCACTACTAGGAGCGAGAAAAACATCACGGGGTGGTGCGCATCGTATGGGTGTGTGTTACATTACATTCACTAGTAGGAGTGAGAAAAACATCACGGGGTGGTGCGCATTGTATGGGTGTGTGTTACATTACATTCACTAGTAGGAGTGAGAAAAACATCACCGGGTGGTGCGCATTGTATGGGTGTGTCTTACATTACATTCACTAGTAGGAGTGAGAAAAACATCACGGGGTGGTGCGCATTGTATGGGTGTGTGTTACATTACATTCACTACTAGGAGTGAGAAAAACATCACGGGGTGGTGCGCATTGTATGGGTGTGTGTTACATTAGATTCACTAGTAGGAGTGAGAAAAACATCACGGGGTGGTGCGCATTGTATGGGTGTGTGTTACATTAGATTCATTAGAAGGAGTGAGAAAAACATCACGGGGTGGTGCGCATTGTATGGGTGTGTGTTACATTAGATTCACTAGTAGGAGTGAGAAAAACATCACGGGGTGGTGCGCATTGTATGGGTGTGTGTTACATTACATTCACTAGTAGGAGTGAGAAAAATATCACGGGGTGGTGCGCATTGTATGGGTGTGTGTTACATTACATTCACTCGTAGGATTGAGAAAAACATCACGGGGTGGTGCGCATTTTATGGGTGTGTGTTACATTAGATTCACTACTAGGAGTGAGAAAACCATCACGGGGTGGTGCGCATTGTATGGGTGTGTGTTACATTACATTCACTAGTAGGAGTGAGATAAACATCACGGGGTGGTGCGCATTGTATGGGTGTGTGTTACATTACATTCACTAGTAGGAGTGAGAAAAACATCACGGGGTGGTGCGCATTGAATGGGTGTGTGTTACATTACATTCACTAGTAAGAGTGAGAAAAACATCACGGGGTGGTGCGCATTGTATGGGTGTGTGTTACATTAAATTCACTAGTAGGAGTGAGAAAAACATCACGGAGTGGTGCGTATTGTATGGGTGTGTGTTACATTAGATACACTAGTAGGAGTGAGAAAAACATCACGGGGTGGTGCGCATTGTATGGGTGTGTGTTACATTAGATTCACTAGTAGGAGTGAGAAATCATCACGGGGTAGTGCGCATTGTATGGGTGTGTGTTACATTACATTCACTAGTAGGAGTGAGAAAAACATCACCGGGTGGTGCGCATTGTGTGGGTGTGTGTTACATTACATCACTAGTAGGAGTGAGAAAAACATCACGGGGTGGTGCGCATTGTATGGGTGTGTGTTACATTACATTCACTAGTAGGAGTGAGAAAAACATCACCGGGTGGTGCGCATTGTATGGGTGTGTGTTACATTACATTCACTACTAGGATTGAGAAAAACATCACGGGGTGGTGCGCATTGTATGGGTGTGTGTTACATTAGATTCAGAAGTAGGAGTGAGAAAAACATCACGTGGTGGTGCGCGTTGGATGTTTGTGTGTTACATTAGATTCACTAGTAGGAGTGAGAAAAACATCACGGGGTGGTGTGCGTTGTATGGGTGTGTGTTACATTAGTTTCACTAGTAGGAGTGAGAAAAACATCACGGGGTGGTGCGCATTGTATGGGTGTGTGTTACATTAGATTCACTACTAGGAGTGAGAAAAACATCACGGGGTGGTGCGCATTGTATGGGTGTGTGTTACATTACATTCACTAGTAGGAGTGAGAAAAACATCACGGGGTGGTTCGCATTGTATGGGTGTGTGTTACATTACATTCACTAGTAGGAGTGAGAAAAACATCACGGGGTGGTGCGCATTGTATGGGTGTGTGTTACATTACATTCACTAGTAGGAGTGAGAAAAACATCACGGGGTGGTGCGCATTGTATGGGTGTGTGTTACATTACATTCACTAGCAGGAGTGAGAAAAACATCACGGGGTGGTGCGCTTTGTATGGGTGTGTGTTACATTACATTCACTAGTAGGAGTGAGAAAAACATCACGGGGTGGTCGCCTTGTATGGGTGTGTGTTACATTACATTCACTAGTAGGAGTGAGAAAAACATCACGGGGTGGTGCGCATCGAATGGGTGTGTGTTACATTACATTCACTAGTAGGAGTGAGAAAAACATCACGGGGTGGTGCGCATCGTATGGGTGTGTGTTACATTAGATTCACTAGTAGCAGTGAGAAAAACATCACGGGGTGGTGCGCATCGTATGGGTGTGTGTTACATTAGATTCACTACTAGGAGTGAGAAAAACATAACGGGGTGGTGCGCATCGTATGGGTGTGTGTTACATTACATTCATTACTAGGAGTGAGAAAAACATCACGGGGTGGTGCGCATTGTATAGGTGTGTGTTACATTAAATTCATTAGTAGGAGTGAGAAAAACATCACGGGGTGGTGCGCATTGTATGGGTGTGTGTTACATTAGATTCACTAGTAGGAGTGAGAAAAACATCACGGGGTGGTGCGCATTGTATGGGTGTGTGTTACATTAGATTCACTAGTAGGAGTGAGAAAAACATCACGGGGTGGTGCGCATTGTATGGGTGTGTGTTACATTAGATTCACTACTAGGAGTGAGAAAAACATCACAGGGTGGTGCGCATTGTATGGGTGTGTGTTACATTAGATTCACTACTAGGAGTGAGAAAAACATCACGGGGTGGTGCGCATTGTATGGGTGTGTGTTACATTACATTCAC
The DNA here is from genome assembly GCF_034190915.1 of Cavia porcellus. Taxonomy (NCBI): domain Eukaryota; kingdom Metazoa; phylum Chordata; class Mammalia; order Rodentia; family Caviidae; genus Cavia; species Cavia porcellus. The sequence goes on along the minus strand of NW_026947728.1, from coordinate 134,986 downwards.
TAGTAGGAGTGAGAAAAACATCACGGGGTGGTTCGCATTGTATGGGTGTGTGTTACATTACATTCACTAGTAGGAGTGAGAAAAACATCACGGGGTGGTGCGCATTGTATAGGTGTGTGTTACATTACATTCACTAGTAGGAGTGAGAAAAACATCACGGGGTGGTGCGCATTGTATGGGTGTGTGTTACATTACATTCACTAGTAGGAGTGAGAAAAACATCACGGGGTGGTGCGCATCGTATGGGTGTGTGTTACATTAGATTCACTACTAGGAGTGAGAAAAACATCACGGGGTGGTGCGCATCGTATGGGTGTGTGTTACATTACATTCACTACTAGGAGTGAGAAAAACATCACGGGGTGGTGCGAATCGTATGGGTGTGTGTTACATTACATTCACTAGTAGGAGTGAGAAAAACATCACGGGGTGGTGCGCATCGTATGGGTGTGTGTTACATTACATTCACTAGTAGGAGTGAGAAAAACATCACGGGGTGGTGCGCATCGTATGGGTGTGTGTTACATTACATTCACTAGTAGGAGTGAGAAAAACATCACCGGGTGGTGCGCATTGTATGGGTGTGTGTTACATTAGATTCACTAGTAGGAGTGAGAAAAACATCACGTGGTGGTGCGCGTTGGATGGGTGTGTGTTACATTAGATTCACTAGTAGGAGTGAGAAAAACATCACGGGGTGGTGTGCGTTGTATGGGTGTGTGTTACATTACATTCACTAGTAGGAGTGAGAAAAACATCACGGGGTGGTGTGCGTTGTATGGGTGTGTGTTAGATTACATTCACTAGTAGGAGTGAGAAAAACATCACGGGGTGGTGTGAATCGGAGGGTCTGAATTAGGATAGGCAGTGATTGGCAATGTAGGATGGAGAAAAGCACCGCGGGGTGGTCAGCATGGGGAGGTCAGGGAACATGCAGTGGTAATGTAGGATAGGTTTCTGAAAAACATCACGGGGTCGTGCGCATTGTATAGGTGTGTGTTACATTAGATTCACTAGTAGGAGTGAGAAAAACATCATGGGGTGGTGCGCATTGTATGGGTGTGTGTTACATTAGATTCACTAGTAGGAGTGAGAAAAACATCACGGGGTGGTGGGCATTGTATGGGTGTGTGTTACATTAGATTCACTACTAGGAGTGAGAAAAACATCACGGGGTGGTGCGCATTGTATGGGTGTGTGTTACATTAGATTCACTACTAGGAGTGAGAAAAACATCACGGGGTGGTGCGCATTGTATGGGTGTGTGTTACATTACATTCACTAGTAGGAGTGAGAAAAACATCACGGGGTGGTGCGCATTGTATGGGTGTGTGTTACATTAGATTCATTAGTAGGAGTGAGAAAAATATCACGGGGAGGTGCGCATTGTATGGGTGTGTGTTACATTAGATTCACTAGTAGGAGTGAGAAAAACATCACGTGGTGGTGCGCATTGTATGGGTTTGTGTTACATTAGATTCACTAGTAGGAGTGAGAAAAACATCACGGGGTGGTGCGCATCGTATGGGTGTGTGTTACATTAGATTCACTACTAGGAGTGAGAAAAACATCACGGGGTGGTGCGCATCGTATGGGTGTGTGTTGCATTACATTCACTACTAGGAGCGAGAAAAACATCACGGGGTGGTGCGCATCGTATGGGTGTGTGTTACATTACATTCACTAGTAGGAGTGAGAAAAACATCACGGGGTGGTGCGCATTGTATGGGTGTGTGTTACATTACATTCACTAGTAGGAGTGAGAAAAACATCACCGGGTGGTGCGCATTGTATGGGTGTGTCTTACATTACATTCACTAGTAGGAGTGAGAAAAACATCACGGGGTGGTGCGCATTGTATGGGTGTGTGTTACATTACATTCACTACTAGGAGTGAGAAAAACATCACGGGGTGGTGCGCATTGTATGGGTGTGTGTTACATTAGATTCACTAGTAGGAGTGAGAAAAACATCACGGGGTGGTGCGCATTGTATGGGTGTGTGTTACATTAGATTCATTAGTAGGAGTGAGAAAAACATCACGGGGTGGTGCGCATTGTATGGGTGTGTGTTACATTAGATTCATTAGTAGGAGTGAGAAAAATATCACGGGGAGGTGCGCATTGTATGGGTGTGTGTTACATTAGATTCACTAGTAGGAGTGAGAAAAACATCACGTGGTGGTGCGCATTGTATGGGTTTGTGTTACATTAGATTCACTAGTAGGAGTGAGAAAAACATCACGGGGTGGTGCGCATCGTATGGGTGTGTGTTACATTAGATTCACTACTAGGAGTGAGAAAAACATCACGGGGTGGTGCGCATCGTATGGGTGTGTGTTGCATTACATTCACTACTAGGAGCGAGAAAAACATCACGGGGTGGTGCGCATCGTATGGGTGTGTGTTACATTACATTCACTAGTAGGAGTGAGAAAAACATCACGGGGTGGTGCGCATTGTATGGGTGTGTGTTACATTACATTCACTAGTAGGAGTGAGAAAAACATCACCGGGTGGTGCGCATTGTATGGGTGTGTCTTACATTACATTCACTAGTAGGAGTGAGAAAAACATCACGGGGTGGTGCGCATTGTATGGGTGTGTGTTACATTACATTCACTACTAGGAGTGAGAAAAACATCACGGGGTGGTGCGCATTGTATGGGTGTGTGTTACATTAGATTCACTAGTAGGAGTGAGAAAAACATCACGGGGTGGTGCGCATTGTATGGGTGTGTGTTACATTAGATTCATTAGTAGGAGTGAGAAAAACATCACGGGGTGGTGCGCATTGTATGGGTGTGTGTTACATTAGATTCACTAGTAGGAGTGAGAAAAACATCACGGGGTGGTGCGCATTGTATGGGTGTGTGTTACATTACATTCACTAGTAGGAGTGAGAAAAATATCACGGGGTGGTGCGCATTGTATGGGTGTGTGTTACATTACATTCACTCGTAGGATTGAGAAAAACATCACGGGGTGGTGCGCATTTTATGGGTGTGTGTTACATTAGATTCACTACTAGGAGTGAGAAAACCATCACGGGGTGGTGCGCATTGTATGGGTGTGTGTTACATTACATTCACTAGTAGGAGTGAGAAAAACATCACGGTGTGGTGCGCATTGTATGGGTGTGTGTTACATTACATTCACTAGTAGGAGTGAGAAAAACATCACGGGGTGGTGCGCATTGAATGGGTGTGTGTTACATTACATTCACTAGTAAGAGTGAGAAAAACATCACGGGGTGGTGCGCATTGTATGGGTGTGTGTTACATTAAATTCACTAGTAGGAGTGAGAAAAACATCACGGAGTGGTGCGTATTGTATGGGTGTGTGTTACATTAGATACACTAGTAGGAGTGAGAAAAACATCACGGGGTGGTGCGCATTGTATGGGTGTGTGTTACATTAGATTCACTAGTAGGAGTGAGAAATCATCACGGGGTAGTGCGCATTGTATGGGTGTGTGTTACATTACATTCACTAGTAGGAGTGAGAAAAACATCACCGGGTGGTGCGCATTGTATGGGTGTGTGTTACATTACATCACTAGTAGGAGTGAGAAAAACATCACGGGGTGGTGCGCATTGTATGGGTGTGTGTTACATTACATTCACTAGTAGGAGTGAGAAAAACATCACCGGGTGGTGCGCATTGTATGGGTGTGTGTTACATTACATTCACTACTAGGATTGAGAAAAACATCACGGGGTGGTGCGCATTGTATGGGTGTGTGTTACATTAGATACAGAAGTAGGAGTGAGAAAAACTTCACGTGGTGGTGCGCGTTGGATGTTTGTGTGTTACATTAGATTCACTAGTAGGAGTGAGAAAAACATCACGGGGTGGTGTGCGTTGTATGGGTGTGTGTTACATTAGTTTCACTAGTAGGAGTGAGAAAAACATCACGGGGTGGTGCGCATTGTATGGGTGTGTGTTACATTAGATTCACTACTAGGAGTGAGAAAAACATCACGGGGTGGTGCGCATTGTATGGGTGTGTGTTACATTAGATTCACTACTAGGAGTGAGAAAAACATCACGGGGTGGTGCGCATCGTATGGGTGTGTGTTGCATTACATTCACTACTAGGAGCGAGAAAAACATCACGGGGTGGTGCGCATCGTATGGGTGTGTGTTACATTACATTCACTAGTAGGAGTGAGAAAAACATCACGGGGTGGTGCGCATTGTATGGGTGTGTGTTACATTACATTCACTAGTAGGAGTGAGAAAAACATCACCGGGTGGTGCGCATTGTATGGGTGTGTCTTACATTACATTCACTAGTAGGAGTGAGAAAAACATCACGGGGTGGTGCGCATTGTATGGGTGTGTGTTACATTACATTCACTACTAGGAGTGAGAAAAACATCACGGGGTGGTGCGCATTGTATGGGTGTGTGTTACATTAGATTCACTAGTAGGAGTGAGAAAAACATCATGGGGTGGTGCGCATTGTATGGGTGTGTGTTACATTACATTCATTAGTAGGAGTGAGAAAAACATCACGGGGTGGTGCGCATTGTATGGGTGTGTGTTACATTAGATTCACTAGTAGGAGTGAGAAAAACATCACGGGGTGGTGCGCATTGTATGGGTGTGTGTTACATTACATTCACTAGTAGGAGTGAGAAAAATATCACGGGGTGGTGCGCATTGTATGGGTGTGTGTTACATTACATTCACTCGTAGGATTGAGAAAAACATCACGGGGTGGTGCGCATTTTATGGGTGTGTGTTACATTAGATTCACTACTAGGAGTGAGAAAACCATCACGGGGTGGTGCGCATTGTATGGGTGTGTGTTACATTACATTCACTAGTAGGAGTGAGAAAAACATCACGGTGTGGTGCGCATTGTATGGGTGTGTGTTACATTACATTCACTAGTAGGAGTGAGAAAAACATCACGGGGTGGTGCGCATTGAATGGGTGTGTGTTACATTACATTCACTAGTAAGAGTGAGAAAAACATCACGGGGTGGTGCGCATTGTATGGGTGTGTGTTACATTAAATTCACTAGTAGGAGTGAGAAAAACATCACGGAGTGGTGCGTATTGTATGGGTGTGTGTTACATTAGATACACTAGTAGGAGTGAGAAAAACATCACGGGGTGGTGCGCATTGTATGGGTGTGTGTTACATTAGATTCACTAGTAGGAGTGAGAAATCATCACGGGGTAGTGCGCATTGTATGGGTGTGTGTTACATTACATTCACTAGTAGGAGTGAGAAAAACATCACCGGGTGGTGCGCATTGTATGGGTGTGTGTTACATTACATCACTAGTAGGAGTGAGAAAAACATCACGGGGTGGTGCGCATTGTATGGGTGTGTGTTACATTACATTCACTAGTAGGAGTGAGAAAAACATCACCGGGTGGTGCGCATTGTATGGGTGTGTGTTACATTACATTCAATACTAGGATTGAGAAAAACATCACGGGGTGGTGCGCATTGTATGGGTGTGTGTTACATTAGATTCAGAAGTAGGAGTGAGAAAAACTTCACGTGGTGGTGCGCGTTGGATGTTTGTGTGTTACATTAGATTCACTAGTAGGAGTGAGAAAAACATCACGGGGTGGTGTGCGTTGTATGGGTGTGTGTTACATTACATTCACTAGTAGGAGTGAGAAAAACATCACGGGGTGGTGCGCATTGTATGGGTGTGTGTTACATTACATTCACTAGTAGGAGTGAGAAAAACATCACGGGGTGGTGCGCATTGTATGGGTGTGTGTTACATTACATTCACTAGCAGGAGTGAGAAAAACATCACGGGGTGGTGCGCTTTGTATGGGTGTGTGTTACATTACATTCACTAGTAGGAGTGAGAAAAACATCACGGGGTGGTCGCCTTGTATGGGTGTGTGTTACATTACATTCACTAGTAGGAGTGAGAAAAACATCACGGGGTGGTGCGCATCGAATGGGTGTGTGTTACATTACATTCACTAGTAGGAGTGAGAAAAACATCACGGGGTGGTGCGCATCGTATGGGTGTGTGTTACATTAGATTCACTAGTAGCAGTGAGAAAAACATCACGGGGTGGTGCGCATCGTATGGGTGTGTGTTACATTAGATTCACTACTAGGAGTGAGAAAAACATAACGGGGTGGTGCGCATTGTATGGGTGTGTGTTACATTAGATTCACTAGTAGGAGTGAGAAAAACATCACGGGGTGGTGCGCATTGTATGGGTGTGTGTTACATTAGATTCACTAGTAGGAGTGAGAAAAACATCACGGGGTGGTGCGCATTGTATGGGTGTGTGTTACATTAGATTCACTAGTAGGAGTGAGAAAAACATCACGGGGTGGTGCGCATTGTATGGGTGTGTGTTACATTAGATTCACTACTAGGAGTGAGAAAAACATCACGGGGTGGTGCGCATTGTATGGGTGTGTGTTACATTACATTCACTAGTAGGAGTGAGAAAAACATCACGGGGTGGTTCGCATTGTATGGGTGTGTGTTACATTACATTCACTAGTAGGAGTGAGAAAAACATCACGGGGTGGTGCGCATTGTATGGGTGTGTGTTACATTACATTCACTAGTAGGAGTGAGAAAAACATCACGGGGTGGTGCGCATTGTATGGGTGTGTGTTACATTACATTCACTAGTAGGAGTGAGAAAAACATCACGGGGTGGTGCGCATCGTATGGGTGTGTGTTACATTAGATTCACTACTAGGAGTGAGAAAAACATCACGGGGTGGTGCGCATCGTATGGGTGTGTGTTACATTACATTCACTACTAGGAGTGAGAAAAACATCACGGGGTGGTGCGCATCGTATGGGTGTGTGTTACATTACATTCACTAGTAGGAGTGAGAAAAACATCACGGGGTGGTGCGCATCGTATGGGTGTGTGTTACATTACATTCACTAGTAGGAGTGAGAAAAACATCACGGGGTGGTGCGCATCGTATGGGTGTGTGTTACATTACATTCACTAGTAGGAGTGAGAAAAACATCACCGGGTGGTGCGCATTGTATGGGTGTGTGTTACATTAGATTCACTAGTAGGAGTGAGAAAAACATCACGTGGTGGTGCGCGTTGGATGGGTGTGTGTTACATTAGATTCACTAGTAGGAGTGAGAAAAACATCACGGGGTGGTGTGCGTTGTATGGGTGTGTGTTACATTACATTCACTAGTAGGAGTGAGAAAAACATCACGGGGTGGTGCGCATCGAATGGGTGTGTGTTACATTACATTCACTAGTAGGAGTGAGAAAAACATCACGGGGTGGTGCGCATCGTATGGGTGTGTGTTACATTAGATTCACTAGTAGCAGTGAGAAAAACATCACGGGGTGGTGCGCATCGTATGGGTGTGTGTTACATTAGATTCACTACTAGGAGTGAGAAAAACATAACGGGGTGGTGCGCATTGTATGGGTGTGTGTTACATTAGATTCACTAGTAGGAGTGAGAAAAACATCACGGGGTGGTGCGCATTGTATGGGTGTGTGTTACATTAGATTCACTAGTAGGAGTGAGAAAAACATCACGGGGTGGTGCGCATTGTATGGGTGTGTGTTACATTAGATTCACTAGTAGGAGTGAGAAAAACATCACGGGGTGGTGCGCATTGTATGGGTGTGTGTTACATTAGATTCACTACTAGGAGTGAGAAAAACATCACGGGGTGGTGCGCATTGTATGGGTGTGTGTTACATTACATTCACTAGTAGGAGTGAGAAAAACATCACGGGGTGGTTCGCATTGTATGGGTGTGTGTTACATTACATTCACTAGTAGGAGTGAGAAAAACATCACGGGGTGGTGCGCATTGTATGGGTGTGTGTTACATTACATTCACTAGTAGGAGTGAGAAAAACATCACGGGGTGGTGCGCATTGTATGGGTGTGTGTTACATTACATTCACTAGTAGGAGTGAGAAAAACATCACGGGGTGGTGCGCATCGTATGGGTGTGTGTTACATTAGATTCACTACTAGGAGTGAGAAAAACATCACGGGGTGGTGCGCATCGTATGGGTGTGTGTTACATTACATTCACTACTAGGAGTGAGAAAAACATCACGGGGTGGTGCGCATCGTATGGGTGTGTGTTACATTACATTCACTAGTAGGAGTGAGAAAAACATCACGGGGTGGTGCGCATCGTATGGGTGTGTGTTACATTACATTCACTAGTAGGAGTGAGAAAAACATCACGGGGTGGTGCGCATCGTATGGGTGTGTGTTACATTACATTCACTAGTAGGAGTGAGAAAAACATCACCGGGTGGTGCGCATTGTATGGGTGTGTGTTACATTAGATTCACTAGTAGGAGTGAGAAAAACATCACGTGGTGGTGCGCGTTGGATGGGTGTGTGTTACATTAGATTCACTAGTAGGAGTGAGAAAAACATCACGGGGTGGTGTGCGTTGTATGGGTGTGTGTTACATTATATTCACTAGTAGGAGTGAGAAAAACATCACGGGGTGGTGTGAATCGGAGGGTCTGAATTAGGATAGGCAGTGATTGGCAATGTAGGATGGAGAAAAGCACCGCGGGGTGGTCAGCATGGGGAGGTCAGGGAACATGCAGTGGTAATGTAGGATAGGTTTCTGAAAAACATCACGGGGTCGTGCGCATTGTATAGGTGTGTGTTACATTAGATTCACTAGTAGGAGTGAGAAAAACATCATGGGGTGGTGCGCATTGTATGGGTGTGTGTTACATTAGATTCACTAGTAGGAGTGAGAAAAACATCACGGGGTGGTGGGCATTGTATGGGTGTGTGTTACATTAGATTCACTACTAGGAGTGAGAAAAACATCACGGGGTGGTGCGCATTGTATGGGTGTGTGTTACATTAGATTCACTACTAGGAGTGAGAAAAACATCACGGGGTGGTGCGCATTGTATGGGTGTGTGTTACATTACATTCACTAGTAGGAGTGAGAAAAACATCACGGGGTGGTGCGCATTGTATGGGTGTGTGTTACATTAGATTCATTAGTAGGAGTGAGAAAAATATCACGGGGAGGTGCGCATTGTATGGGTGTGTGTTACATTAGATTCACTAGTAGGAGTGAGAAAAACATCACGTGGTGGTGCGCATTGTATGGGTTTGTGTTACATTAGATTCACTAGTAGGAGTGAGAAAAACATCACGGGGTGGTGCGCATTGTATGGGTGTGTGTTACATTAGATTCACTACTAGGAGTGAGAAAAACATCACGGGGTGGTGCGCATTGTATGGGTGTGTGTTACATTACATTCACTAGTAGGAGTGAGAAAAACATCACGGGGTGGTGCGCATTGCATGGGTGTGTGTTGCATTACATTCACTAGTAGGAGTGAGAAAAACATCACGGGGTGGTGCGCATTGTATGGGTGTGTTTTACATTACATTCACTAGTAGGAGTGAGAAAAACATCACGCGGTGGTGCGCATTGTATGGGTGTGTGTTACATTACATTCACTAGTAGGAGTGAGAAAAACATCACGGGGTGGTGCGCATTGTATGGGTGTGTGTTACATTACATTCACTAGTAGGAGTGAGAAAAACATCACGGGGTGGTGCGCATTGTATGGGTGTGTGTTACATTACATTCACTAGTAGGAGTGAGAAAAACATCACGGGGTGGTGCGCATTGTATGGGTGTGTGTTACATTACATTCACTAGTAGGAGTGAGAAAAACATCACGGGGTGGTGCGCCTCGTATGGGTGTGTGTTACATTACATTCACTAGTAGGAGTGAGAAAAACATCACGGGGTGGTGCGCATCGTATGGGTGTGTGTTACATTACATTCACTAGTAGGAGTGAGAAAAACATCACGGGGTGGTGCGCATCGTATGGGTGTGTGTTACATTACATTCACTAGTAGGAGTGAGAAAAACATCACGGGGTGGTGCGCATCGTATGGGTGTGTGTTACATTAGATTCACTAGTAGGAGTGAGAAAAACATCACGGGGTGGTGCGCATCGTATGGGTGTGTGTTACATTAGATTCACTACTAGGAGTGAGAAAAACATCACGGGGTGGTGCGAATCGTATGGGTGTGTGTTGCATTACATTCACTACTAGGAGCGAGAAAAACATCACGGGGTGGTGCGCATCGTATGGGTGTGTGTTACATTACATTCACTAGTAGGAGTGAGAAAAACATCACGGGGTGGTGCGCATTGTATGGGTGTGTGTTACATTACATTCACTAGTAGGAGTGAGAAAAACATCACCGGGTGGTGCGCATTGTATGGGTGTGTCTTACATTACATTCACTAGTAGGAGTGAGAAAAACATCACGGGGTGGTGCGCATTGTATGGGTGTGTGTTACATTACATTCACTACTAGGAGTGAGAAAAACATCACGGGGTGGTGCGCATTGTATGGGTGTGTGTTACATTAGATTCACTAGTAGGAGTGAGAAAAACATCACGGGGTGGTGCGCATTGTATGGGTGTGTGTTACATTAGATTCATTAGTAGGAGTGAGAAAAACATCACGGGGTGGTGCGCATTGTATGGGTGTGTGTTACATTAGATTCACTAGTAGGAGTGAGAAAAACATCACGGGGTGGTGCGCATTGTATGGGTGTGTGTTACATTACATTCACTAGTAGGAGTGAGAAAAATATCACGGGGTGGTGCGCATTGTATGGGTGTGTGTTACATTACATTCACTCGTAGGATTGAGAAAAACATCACGGGGTGGTGCGCATTTTATGGGTGTGTGTTACATTAGATTCACTACTAGGAGTGAGAAAAACATCACGGGGTGGTGCGCATTGTATGGGTGTGTGTTACATTACATTCACTAGTAGGAGTGAGAAAAACATCACGGGGTGGTGCGCATTGTATGGGTGTGTGTTACATTACATTCACTAGTAGGAGTGAGAAAAACATCACGGGGTGGTGCGCATTGAATGGGTGTGTGTTACATTACATTCACTAGTAAGAGTGAGAAAAACATCACGGGGTGGTGCGCATTGTATGGGTGTGTGTTACATTAAATTCACTAGTAGGAGTGAGAAAAACATCACGGAGTGGTGCGTATTGTATGGGTGTGTGTTACATTAGATACACTAGTAGGAGTGAGAAAAACATCACGGGGTGGTGCGCATTGTATGGGTGTGTGTTACATTAGATTCACTAGTAGGAGTGAGAAATCATCACGGGGTAGTGCGCATTGTATGGGTGTGTGTTACATTACATTCACTAGTAGGAGTGAGAAAAACATCACCGGGTGGTGCGCATTGTATGGGTGTGTGTTACATTACATCACTAGTAGGAGTGAGAAAAACATCACGGGGTGGTGCGCATTGTATGGGTGTGTGTTACATTACATTCACTAGTAGGAGTGAGAAAAACATCACCGGGTGGTGCGCATTGTATGGGTGTGTGTTACATTACATTCACTACTAGGATTGAGAAAAACATCACGGGGTGGTGCGCATTGTATGGGTGTGTGTTACATTAGATTCAGAAGTAGGAGTGAGAAAAACATCACGTGGTGGTGCGCGTTGGATGTTTGTGTGTTACATTAGATTCACTAGTAGGAGTGAGAAAAACATCACGGGGTGGTGTGCGTTGTATGGGTGTGTGTTACATTACATTCACTAGTAGGAGTGAGAAAAACATCACGGGGTGGTGCGCATTGTATGGGTGTGTGTTACATTACATTCACTAGTAGGAGTGAGAAAAACATCACGGGGTGGTGTGAATCGGAGGGTCTGAATTAGGATAGGCAGTGATTGGCAATGTAGGATGGAGAAAAGCACCGCGGGGTGGTCAGCATGGGGAGGTCAGGGAACATGCAGTGGTAATGTAGGATAGGTTTCTGAAAAACATCACGGGGTCGTGCGCATTGTATAGGTGTGTGTTACATTAGATTCACTAGTAGGAGTGACAAAAACATCATGGGGTAGTGCGCATTGTATGGGTGTGTGTTACATTAGATTCACTAGTAGGAGTGAGAAAAACATCACGGGGTGGTGGGCATTGTATGGGTGTGTGTTACATTAGATTCACTACTAGGAGTGAGAAAAACATCACGTTGTGGTGCGCATTGTATGGGTGTGTGTTACATTAGATTCACTACTAGGAGTGAGAAAAACATCACGGGGTGGTGCGCATTGTATGGGTGTGTGTTACATTACATTCACTAGTAGGAGTGAGAAAAACATCACGGGGTGGTGCGCATTGTATGGGTGTGTGTTACATTAGATTCATTAGTAGGAGTGAGAAAATCATCACGGGGTGGTGCTCATTGTATGGGTGTGTGTTACATTAGATTCACTAGAAGGAGTGAGAAAAACATCACGGGGTAGTGCGCATTGTATGGGTTTGTGTTACATTACATTCACTAGTAGGATTGAGAAAAACATCACGGGGTGGTGTGAATCGGAGGGTCTGAATTAGGATAGGCAGTGAGTGGCAATAGCATGGAGAAAAGCACCGCGGGTTGGTCAGCATGGGGAGGTCAGGGAACTTGCATTGGCAATGTAGGATAGGTTTCTGAAAAACATCGCGGGGTGGTGCGCATTGTATGGGTGTGTGTTACATTAGATTCACTAGTAGGAGTGAGAAAAGCATCACGGGGTCGTGCGCATTGTATGGGTGTGTGTTACATTAGATTCACTAGTAGGAGTGAGAAAAACATCACGGGGTGGTGCGCATTGTATGGGTGTGTGTTACATTACACTCACTAGTAGGAGTGAGAAAAATATCACGGGGTGGTGCGCATTGTATGGGTGTGTGTTACATTACATTCACTAGTAGGAGTGAGAAAAACATCACGGGTGGTGCGCATTGTTTGGGTGTGTGTTACCTTACATTCACTAGTAGGTGTGAGAAAAACATCACGGAGTGGTGCGCATTGTATGGGTCTGGGTTACATTAGATTCACTAGTAGGAGTGAGAAAATCATCACGGGGTGGTGCGCATTGTATGGGTCTGTGTTACATTACATTCACTAGTAGGAGTGAGAAAAACATCACGGGGTGGTGCACATTGTATGGGTGTGTGTTACATTACTTTCACTAGTAGGAGTGAGAAGAACATCACGGGGTGGTGCGCATTGTATGGGTGTGTGTTACATTACATTCACTACTAGGAGTGAGAAAAACATCACGGGGTGGTGTGAATCGGAGGGTCTGAATTAGGATAGGCAGTGATTGGCAATGTAGGATGGAGAAAAGCACCGCGGGGTGGTCAGCATGGGGAGGTCAGGGAACATGCAGTGGCAATGTAGGATGGGTTTCTGAAAAAAATCGCGGGTTGGTGCGCATTGTATGGGTGTGTGTTACATTAGATTCACTAGTAGGAGTGAGAAAAACATCACGGGGTGGTGTGCATTGTATGGGTGTGTGTTACATTACATTCACTAGTAGGAGTGAGAAAAACATCACGGGGTGGTGCGCATTGTATGGGTGTGTCTTACATTACATTCACTAGTAGGAGTGAGAAAAACATCACGGGGTGGTGCGCATTGTATGGGTGTGTGTTACATTACATTCACTAGTAGGAGTGAGAAAAACATCACGGGGTGGTGCGCATTGTATTGGTGTGTGTTACATTACATTCACTACTAGGAGTGAGAAAACCATCACGGGGTGGTGCGCATTGTATGGGTGTGTGTTACATTACATTCACTAGTAGGAGTGAGAAAAACATCACGGGGTGGTGCGCATTGTATGGGTGTGTGTTACATTACATTCACTAGTAGGAGTGAGAAAAACATCACGGGGTGGTGCGCATTGTATGGGTGTGTGTTACATTACATTCACTAGTAGGAGTGAGAAAAACATCAAGGGGTGGTGCGCATTGTATGGGTGTGTGTTACATTACATTCACTAGTAGGAGTGAGAAAAACATCACGGGGTGGTGCGCCTTGTATGGGTGTGTGTTACATTACATTCACTAGTAGGAGTGAGAAAAACATCACGGGGTGGTGCGCATTGTATGGGTGTGTGTTACATTAGATTCACTAGTAGGAGAGAGAAAAACATCATGGGGTGGTGCGCATTGTATGGGAGTGTGTTACATTACATTCACTAGTAGGAGTGAGAAAAACATCACGGGGTGGTGCGCATTGTATGGGTGTGTGTTACATTACATTCACTAGTAGGAGTGAGAAAAACATCACGGGGTGGTGCGCACTGTATGGGTGTGTGTTACATTAGATTCACTAGTAGGAGTGAGAAAAACATCACGGGGTGGTGCGCATTGTATGGGTGTGTGTTACATTACATTCACTAGTAGGAGTGAGAAAAACATCACGGGGCGGTGCGCATTGTATGGGTGTGTGTTACATTACATTCACTAGTAGCAGTGAGAAAAACATCACGGGGCGGTGCGCATTGTATGGGTGTGTGTTACATTACATTCACTAGTAGGAGTGAGAAAAACATCACGGGGTGGTGTGCATTGTATGGGTGTGTGTTACATTAGATACACTAGTAGGAGTGAGAAAAACATCACGGGGCGGTGCGCATTGTATGGGTGTGTGTTACATTAGATTCACTAGTAGGAGTGAGAAAAACAACACGGGGTGGTGCGCATTGTATGTGTGTGTGTTACATTACATTCACTACTAGGAGTGAGAAAAACATCACCGGGTGGTGCGCATTGTATGGGTGTGTGTTACATTACATTCACTAGTAGGAGTGATAAAAACATAACGGGGTGGTGCGCATCGTATGGGTGTGTGTTACATTACATTCACTACTAGGAGTGTAAAAAACATCACGGGGTGGTGTGAATCGGAGGCTCTGAATTAGGATAGGCAGTGAGTGGCAATGTAGGATGGAGAAAAGCACCGGGGGTGGTCAGCATGGGGAGGTCAGGGAACATGCAGTGGTAATGTAGGATAGGTTTCTGAAAAACATCACGGGGTGGTGCGCATTGTTTGGGTGTGTGTTACATTACATTCACTAGTAGGAGTGAGAAAAACATCACGGGGTGGTGCGCATTGTATGGGTGTGTGTTACATTACATTCACTACTAGGAGTGAGAAAAACATCACGGGGTGGTGCGCATTGTATGGGTGTGTGTTACATTACATTCACTAGTAGGAGTGAGAAAAACATCACGGGGTGGTGCGCATTGTATGGGTGTGTGTTACATTACATTCACTAGTAGGAGTGAGAAAAACATCACGGGTTGGTGCGCATTGTATGGGTGTGTGTTACATTACATTCACTAGTAGGAGTGAGAAAAACATCACGGGGTGGTGCGCATTGTATGGGTGTGTGTTACATTACATTCACCAGTAGGATTGAGAAAAACATCACGGGGTGGTGCGCATTGTTTGGCTGTGTGTTACATTACATTCACTAGTAGGATTGAGAAAAACATCACGGGGTGGTGCGCATTGTATGGGTGTGTGTTACATTATATTCACTAGTAGGAGTGAGAAAAACATCACGGGGTGGTGCGCATTGTATGGGTGTGTGTTAAATTACATTCACTAGTAGGAGTGAGAAAATCATCACGGGGTGGTGCTCATTGTATGGGTGTGTGTTACATTAGATTCACTAGAAGGAGTGAGAAAAACATCACGGGGTAGTGCGCATTGTATGGGTTTGTGTTACATTACATTCACTAGTAGGATTGAGAAAAACATCACGGGGTGGTGTGAATCGGAGGGTCTGAATTAGGATAGGCAGTGAGTGGCAATAGCATGGAGAAAAGCACCGCGGGTTGGTCAGCATGGGGAGGTCAGGGAACTTGCATTGGCAATGTAGGATAGGTTTCTGAAAAACATCGCGGGGTGGTGCGCATTGTATGGGTGTGTGTTACATTAGATTCACTAGTAGGAGTGAGAAAAGCATCACGGGGTCGTGCGCATTGTATGGGTGTGTGTTACATTAGATTCACTAGTAGGAGTGAGAAAAACATCACGGGGTGGTGCGCATTGTATGGGTGTGTGTTACATTACACTCACTAGTAGGAGTGAGAAAAATATCACGGGGTGGTGCGCATTGTATGGGTGTGTGTTACATTACATTCACTAGTAGGAGTGAGAAAAACATCACGGGTGGTGCGCATTGTTTGGGTGTGTGTTACCTTACATTCACTAGTAGGTGTGAGAAAAACATCACGGGGTGGTGCGCATTGTATGGGTCTGGGTTACATTAGATTCACTAGTAGGAGTGAGAAAATCATCACGGGGTGGTGCGCATTGTATGGGTCTGTGTTACATTACATTCACTAGTAGGAGTGAGAAAAACATCACGGGGTGGTGCACATTGTATGGGTGTGTGTTACATTACTTTCACTAGTAGGAGTGAGAAGAACATCACGGGGTGGTGCGCATTGTATGGGTGTGTGTTACATTACATTCACTACTAGGAGTGAGAAAAACATCACGGGGTGGTGTGAATCGGAGGGTCTGAATTAGGATAGGCAGTGATTGGCAATGTAGGATGGAGAAAAGCACCGCGGGGTGGTCAGCATGGGGAGGTCAGGGAACATGCAGTGGCAATGTAGGATGGGTTTCTGAAAAAAATCGCGGGTTGGTGCGCATTGTATGGGTGTGTGTTACATTAGATTCACTAGTAGGAGTGAGAAAAACATCACGGGGTGGTGTGCATTGTATGGGTGTGTGTTACATTACATTCACTAGTAGGAGTGAGAAAAACATCACGGGGTGGTGCGCATTGTATGGGTGTGTCTTACATTACATTCACTAGTAGGAGTGAGAAAAACATCACGGGGTGGTGCGCATTGTATGGGTGTGTGTTACATTACATTCACTAGTAGGAGTGAGAAAAACATCACGGGGTGGTGCGCATTGTATTGGTGTGTGTTACATTACATTCACTACTAGGAGTGAGAAAACCATCACGGGGTGGTGCGCATTGTATGGGTGTGTGTTACATTACATTCACTAGTAGGAGTGAGAAAAACATCACGGGGTGGTGCGCATTGTATGGGTGTGTGTTACATTACATTCACTAGTAGGAGTGAGAAAAACATCACGGGGTGGTGCGCATTGTATGGGTGTGTGTTACATTACATTCACTAGTAGGAGTGAGAAAAACATCAAGGGGTGGTGCGCATTGTATGGGTGTGTGTTACATTACATTCACTAGTAGGAGTGAGAAAAACATCACGGGGTGGTGCGCCTTGTATGGGTGTGTGTTACATTACATTCACTAGTAGGAGTGAGAAAAACATCACGGGGTGGTGCGCATTGTATGGGTGTGTGTTACATTAGATTCACTAGTAGGAGAGAGAAAAACATCATGGGGTGGTGCGCATTGTATGGGAGTGTGTTACATTACATTCACTAGTAGGAGTGAGAAAAACATCACGGGGTGGTGCGCATTGTATGGGTGTGTGTTACATTACATTCACTAGTAGGAGTGAGAAAAACATCACGGGGTGGTGCGCACTGTATGGGTGTGTGTTACATTACATTCACTAGTAGGAGTGAGAAAAACATCACGGGGTGGTGCGCACTGTATGGGTGTGTGTTACATTAGATTCACTAGTAGGAGTGAGAAAAACATCACGGGGTGGTGCGCATTGTATGGGTGTGTGTTACATTACATTCACTAGTAGGAGTGAGAAAAACATCACGGGGCGGTGCGCATTGTATGGGTGTGTGTTACATTACATTCACTAGTAGCAGTGAGAAAAACATCACGGGGCGGTGCGCATTGTATGGGTGTGTGTTACATTACATTCACTAGTAGGAGTGAGAAAAACATCACGGGGTGGTGTGCATTGTATGGGTGTGTGTTACATTAGATACACTAGTAGGAGTGAGAAAAACATCACGGGGCGGTGCGCATTGTATGGGTGTGTGTTACATTAGATTCACTAGTAGGAGTGAGAAAAACAACACGGGGTGGTGCGCATTGTATGTGTGTGTGTTACATTACATTCACTACTAGGAGTGAGAAAAACATCACCGGGTGGTGCGCATTGTATGGGTGTGTGTTACATTACATTCACTAGTAGGAGTGATAAAAACATAACGGGGTGGTGCGCATCGTATGGGTGTGTGTTACATTACATTCACTACTAGGAGTGTGAAAAACATCACGGGGTGGTGTGAATCGGAGGCTCTGAATTAGGATAGGCAGTGAGTGGCAATGTAGGATGGAGAAAAGCACCGGGGGTGGTCAGCATGGGGAGATCAGGGAACATGCAGTGGTAATGTAGGATAGGTTTCTGAAAAACATCACGGGGTGGTGCGCATTGTTTGGGTGTGTGTTACATTACATTCACTAGTAGGAGTGAGAAAAACATCACGGGGTGGTGCGCATTGTATGGGTGTGTGTTACATTACATTCACTACTAGGAGTGAGAAAAACATCACGGGGTGGTGCGCATTGTATGGGTGTGTGTTACATTACATTCACTAGTAGGAGTGAGAAAAACATCACGGGGTGGTGCGCATTGTATGGGTGTGTGTTACATTACATTCACTAGTAGGAGTGAGAAAAACATCACGGGTTGGTGCGCATTGTATGGGTGTGTGTTACATTACATTCACTAGTAGGAGTGAGAAAAACATCACGGGGTGGTGCGCATTGTATGGGTGTGTGTTACATTACATTCACCAGTAGGATTGAGAAAAACATCACGGGGTGGTGCGCATTGTTTGGCTGTGTGTTACATTACATTCACTAGTAGGATTGAGAAAAACATCACGGGGTGGTGCGCATTGTATGGGTGTGTGTTACATTATATTCACTAGTAGGAGTGAGAAAAACATCACGGGGTGGTGCGCATTGTATGGGTGTGTGTTAAATTACATTCACTAGTAGGAGTGAGAAAAACATCACGGGGTTGTGCGCATTGTATGGGTGTGTGTTACATTACATTCACTAGCAGGAGTGAGAAAAACATCACGGGGTGGTGCGCATTGTATGGGTGTGTGTTACATTAGATTCACTAGCAGGAGTGAGAAAAACATCACGGGGTGGTGCGCATTGTATGGGTGTGTGTTATATTAGATTCACTAGTAGGAGTGAGAAAAACATCACGGGGTGGTGGGCATTGTATGGCTGTGTGTTACATTAGATTCACTAGTAGGAGTGAGAAAAACATCACGGGGCGGTGCGCATTGTATGGGTGTGTGTTACATTACATTCACTAGTAGGAGTGAGAAAAACATCACGGGGCGGTGCGCATTGTATGGGTGTGTGTTACATTACATTCAGTAGTAGGAGTGAGAAAAACATCACGGGGCGGTGCGCATTGTATGGGTGTGTGTTACATTAGATTCACTAGTAGGAGTGAGAAAAACATCACCGGGTGGTGCGCATTGTATGGGTGTGTGTTACATTAGATTCACTAGTAGGAGTGAGAAAAACATCACGGGGTGGTGCGCATTGTATGGGTATGTGTTACATTACATTCACTAGTAGGAATGAGAAAAACATCACGGGGTGGTGCGCATTGTATGGGTGTGTGTTACATTACATTCATTAGTAAGAGTGAGAAAAACATCACGGGGTGGTGCGCATTGTATGGGTGTGTGTTACATTAGATTCACTAGTAGGAGTGAGAAAAACATCACGGGGTGGTGCGCATTGTATGGGTGTGTGTTACATTACATTCACTAGTAGGAGTGAGAAAAACATCACGGGGTGGTGCGCATCGTATGGGTGTGTGTTACATTACATTCACTAGTAGGAGTGAGAAAAACATCACGGGGTGGTGCGCATCGTATGGGTGTGTGTTACATTACATTCACTAGTAGGAGTGAGAAAAACATCACGGGGTGGTGCGCATCGTATGGGTGTGTGTTACATTAGATTCACTAGTAGGAGTGAGAAAAACATCACGGGGTGGTGCGCATCGTATGGGTGTGTGTTACATTAGATTCACTACTAGGAGTGAGAAAAACATCACGGGGTGGTGCGCATCGTATGGGTGTGTGTTGCATTACATTCACTACTAGGAGCGAGAAAAACATCACGGGGTGGTGCGCTTCGTATGGGTGTGTGTTACATTACATTCACTAGTAGGAGTGAGAAAAACATCACGGGGTGGTGCGCATTGTATGGGTGTGTGTTACATTACATTCACTAGTAGGAGTGAGAAAAACATCACCGGGTGGTGCGCATTGTATGGGTGTGTCTTACATTACATTCACTAGTAGGAGTGAGAAAAACATCACGGGGTGGTGCGCATTGTATGGGTGTGTGTTACATTACATTCACTACTAGGAGTGAGAAAAACATCACGGGGTGGTGCGCATTGTATGGGTGTGTGTTACATTAGATTCACTAGTAGGAGTGAGAAAAACATCACGGGGTGGTGCGCATTGTATGGGTGTGTGTTACATTAGATTCACTAGTAGGAGTGAGAAAAACATCACGGGGTGGTGCGCATTGTATGGGTGTGTGTTACATTACATTCACTACTAGGAGTGAGAAAAACATCACGGGGTGGTGCGCATTGTATGGGTGTGTGTTACATTACATTCACTACTAGGAGTGAGAAAAACATCACGGGGTGGTGCGCATTGTATGGGTGTGTGTTACATTACATTCACTAGTAGGAGTGAGAAAAACATCACGGGGTGGTGCGCATTGTATGGGTGTGTGTTACATTACATTCACTAGTAGGAGTGAGAAAAACATCACGGGTTGGTGCGCATTGTATGGGTGTGTGTTACATTAGATTCACTAGTAGGAGTGAGAAAAACATCACGGGGTGGTGCGCATTGTATGGGTGTGTGTTACATTACATTCACCAGTAGGATTGAGAAAAACATCACGGGGTGGTGCGCATTGTTTGGCTGTGTGTTACATTACATTCACTAGTAGGATTGAGAAAAACATCACGGGGTGGTGCGCATTGTATGGGTGTGTGTTACATTATATTCACTAGTAGGAGTGAGAAAAACATCACGGGGTGGTGCGCATTGTATGGGTGTGTGTTAAATTACATTCACTAGTAGGAGTGAGAAAAACATCACGGGGTTGTGCGCATTGTATGGGTGTGTGTTACATTACATTCACTAGCAGGAGTGAGAAAAACATCACGGGGTGGTGCGCATTGTATGGGTGTGTGTTACATTAGATTCACTAGTAGGAGTGAGAAAAACATCACGGGGTGGTGCGCATTGTATGGGTGTGTGTTATATTAGATTCACTAGTAGGAGTGAGAAAAACATCACGGGGTGGTGGGCATTGTATGGCTGTGTGTTACATTAGATTCACTAGTAGGAGTGAGAAAAACATCACGGGGCGGTGCGCATTGTATGGGTGTGTGTTACATTACATTCACTAGTAGGAGTGAGAAAAACATCACGGGGCGGTGCGCATTGTATGGGTGTGTGTTACATTACATTCACTAGTAGGAGTGAGAAAAACATCACGTGGCGGTGCGCATTGTATGGGTGTGTGTTACATTACATTCACTAGTAGGAGTGAGAAAAACATCACGGGGCGGTGCGCATTGTATGGGTGTGTGTTACATTAGATTCACTAGTAGGAGTGAGAAAAACATCACCGGGTGGTGCGCATTGTATGGGTGTGTGTTACATTAGATTCACTAGTAGGAGTGAGAAAAACATCACGGGGTGGTGCGCATTGTATGGGTATGTGTTACATTACATTCACTAGTAGGAATGAGAAAAACATCACGGGGTGGTGCGCATTGTATGGGTGTGTGTTACATTACATTCATTAGTAAGAGTGAGAAAAACATCACGGGGTGGTGCGCATTGTATGGGTGTGTGTTACATTAGATTCACTAGTAGGAGTGAGAAAAACATCACGGGGTGGTGCGCATTGTATGGGTGTGTGTTACATTACATTCACTAGTAGGAGTGAGAAAAACATCACGGGGTGGTGCGCATCGTATGGGTGTGTGTTACATTACATTCACTAGTAGGAGTGAGAAAAACATCACGGGGTGGTGCGCATCGTATGGGTGTGTGTTACATTACATTCACTAGTAGGAGTGAGAAAAACATCACGGGGTGGTGCGCATCGTATGGGTGTGTGTTACATTAGATTCACTAGTAGGAGTGAGAAAAACATCACGGGGTGGTGCGCATCGTATGGGTGTGTGTTACATTAGATTCACTACTAGGAGTGAGAAAAACATCACGGGGTGGTGCGCATCGTATGGGTGTGTGTTGCATTACATTCACTACTAGGAGCGAGAAAAACATCACGGGGTGGTGCGCATCGTATGGGTGTGTGTTACATTACATTCACTAGTAGGAGTGAGAAAAACATCACGGGGTGGTGCGCATTGTATGGGTGTGTGTTACATTACATTCACTAGTAGGAGTGAGAAAAACATCACCGGGTGGTGCGCATTGTATGGGTGTGTGTTACATTACATTCACTAGTAGGAGTGAGAAAAACATCACGGGGTGGTGCGCATTGTATGGGTGTGTGTTACATTACATTCACTACTAGGAGTGAGAAAAACATCACGGGGTGGTGCGCATTGTATGGGTGTGTGTTACATTAGATTCACTAGTAGGAGTGAGAAAAACATCACGGGGTGGTGCGCATTGTATGGGTGTGTGTTACATTAGATTCACTAGTAGGAGTGAGAAAAACATCACGGGGTGGTGCGCATTGTATGGGTGTGTGTTACATTACATTCACTACTAGGAGTGAGAAAAACATCACGGGGTGGTGCGCATTGTATGGGTGTGTGTTACATTAGATTCACTAGTAGGAGTGAGAAAAACATCACGGGGTGGTGCGCATTGTATGGGTGTGTGTTACATTAGATTCACTAGTAGGAGTGAGAAAATCATCACGGGGTGGTGCGCATTGTATGGGTGTGTGTTACATTACATTCACTAGTAGGAGTGAGAAAAATATCACGGGGTGGTGCGCATTGTATGGGTGTGTGTTACATTACATTCACTCGTAGGATTGAGAAAAACATCACGGGGTGGTGCGCATTTTATGGGTGTGTGTTACATTAGATTCACTACTAGGAGTGAGAAAAACATCACGGGGTGGTGCGCATTGTATGGGTGTGTGTTACATTACATTCACTAGTAGGAGTGAGAAAAACATCACGGGGTGGTGCGCATTGTATGGGTGTGTGTTACATTACATTCACTAGTAGGAGTGAGAAAAACATCACGGGGTGGTGCGCATTGAATGGGTGTGTGTTACATTACATTCACTAGTAAGAGTGAGAAAAACATCACGGGGTGGTGCGCATTGTATGGGTGTGTGTTACATTAAATTCACTAGTAGGAGTGAGAAAAACATCACGGAGTGGTGCGTATTGTATGGGTGTGTGTTACATTAGATACACTAGTAGGAGTGAGAAAAACATCACGGGGTGGTGCGCATTGTATGGGTGTGTGTTACATTAGATTCACTAGTAGGAGTGAGAAATCATCACGGGGTAGTGCGCATTGTATGGGTGTGTGTTACATTACATTCACTAGTAGGAGTGAGAAAAACATCACCGGGTGGTGCGCATTGTATGGGTGTGTGTTACATTACATCACTAGTAGGAGTGAGAAAAACATCACGGGGTGGTGCGCATTGTATGGGTGTGTGTTACATTACATTCACTAGTAGGAGTGAGAAAAACATCACCGGGT
The DNA here is from genome assembly GCF_034190915.1 of Cavia porcellus. Classification (NCBI taxonomy): domain Eukaryota; kingdom Metazoa; phylum Chordata; class Mammalia; order Rodentia; family Caviidae; genus Cavia; species Cavia porcellus. Next base: position 111,443 of record NW_026947728.1, on the reverse strand, counting down.
GGTGCGCATTGTATGGGTGTGTGTTACATTACATTCACTACTAGGATTGAGAAAAACATCACGGGGTGGTGCGCATTGTATGGGTGTGTGTTACATTAGATTCAGAAGTAGGAGTGAGAAAAACATCACGTGGTGGTGCGCGTTGGATGTTTGTGTGTTACATTAGATTCACTAGTAGGAGTGAGAAAAACATCACGGGGTGGTGTGCGTTGTATGGGTGTGTGTTACATTACATTCACTAGTAGGAGTGAGAAAAACATCACGGGGTGGTGCGCATTGTATGGGTGTGTGTTACATTACATTCACTAGTAGGAGTGAGAAAAACATCACGGGGTGGTGTGAATCGGAGGGTCTGAATTAGGATAGGCAGTGATTGGCAATGTAGGATGGAGAAAAGCACCGCGGGGTGGTCAGCATGGGGAGGTCAGGGAACATGCAGTGGTAATGTAGGATAGGTTTCTGAAAAACATCACGGGGTCGTGCGCATTGTATAGGTGTGTGTTACATTAGATTCACTAGTAGGAGTGACAAAAACATCATGGGGTAGTGCGCATTGTATGGGTGTGTGTTACATTAGATTCACTAGTAGGAGTGAGAAAAACATCACGGGGTGGTGGGCATTGTATGGGTGTGTGTTACATTAGATTCACTACTAGGAGTGAGAAAAACATCACGTTGTGGTGCGCATTGTATGGGTGTGTGTTACATTAGATTCACTACTAGGAGTGAGAAAAACATCACGGGGTGGTGCGCATTGTATGGGTGTGTGTTACATTACATTCACTAGTAGGAGTGAGAAAAACATCACGGGGTGGTGCGCATTGTATGGGTGTGTGTTACATTAGATTCATTAGTAGGAGTGAGAAAAACATCACGGGGTGGTGCTCATTGTATGGGTGTGTGTTACATTAGATTCACTAGAAGGAGTGAGAAAAACATCACGGGGTAGTGCGCATTGTATGGGTTTGTGTTACATTACATTCACTAGTAGGATTGAGAAAAACATCACGGGGTGGTGTGAATCGGAGGGTCTGAATTAGGATAGGCAGTGAGTGGCAATAGCATGGAGAAAAGCACCGCGGGTTGGTCAGCATGGGGAGGTCAGGGAACTTGCATTGGCAATGTAGGATAGGTTTCTGAAAAACATCGCGGGGTGGTGCGCATTGTATGGGTGTGTGTTACATTAGATTCACTAGTAGGAGTGAGAAAAGCATCACGGGGTCGTGCGCATTGTATGGGTGTGTGTTACATTAGATTCACTAGTAGGAGTGAGAAAAACATCACGGGGTGGTGCGCATTGTATGGGTGTGTGTTACATTACACTCACTAGTAGGAGTGAGAAAAATATCACGGGGTGGTGCGCATTGTATGGGTGTGTGTTACATTACATTCACTAGTAGGAGTGAGAAAAACATCACGGGTGGTGCGCATTGTTTGGGTGTGTGTTACCTTACATTCACTAGTAGGTGTGAGAAAAACATCACGGGGTGGTGCGCATTGTATGGGTCTGGGTTACATTAGATTCACTAGTAGGAGTGAGAAAATCATCACGGGGTGGTGCGCATTGTATGGGTCTGTGTTACATTACATTCACTAGTAGGAGTGAGAAAAACATCACGGGGTGGTGCACATTGTATGGGTGTGTGTTACATTACTTTCACTAGTAGGAGTGAGAAGAACATCACGGGGTGGTGCGCATTGTATGGGTGTGTGTTACATTACATTCACTACTAGGAGTGAGAAAAACATCACGGGGTGGTGTGAATCGGAGGGTCTAAATTAGGATAGGCAGTGATTGGCAATGTAGGATGGAGAAAAGCACCGCGGGGTGGTCAGCATGGGGAGGTCAGGGAACATGCAGTGGCAATGTAGGATGGGTTTCTGAAAAAAATCGCGGGTTGTTGCGCATTGTATGGGTGTGTGTTACATTAGATTCACTAGTAGGAGTGAGAAAAACATCACGGGGTGGTGTGCATTGTATGGGTGTGTGTTACATTACATTCACTAGTAGGAGTGAGAAAAACATCACGGGGTGGTGCGCATTGTATGGGTGTGTCTTACATTACATTCACTAGTAGGAGTGAGAAAAACATCACGGGGTGGTGCGCATTGTATGGGTGTGTGTTACATTACATTCACTAGTAGGAGTGAGAAAAACATCACGGGGTGGTGCGCATTGTATTGGTGTGTGTTACATTACATTCACTACTAGGAGTGAGAAAACCATCACGTGGTGGTGCGCATTGTATGGGTGTGTGTTACATTACATTCACTAGTAGGAGTGAGAAAAACATCACGGGGTGGTGCGCATTGTATGGGTGTGTGTTACATTACATTCACTAGTAGGAGTGAGAAAAACATCACGGGGTGGTGCGCATTGTATGGGTGTGTGTTACATTACATTCACTAGTAGGAGTGAGAAAAACATCAAGGGGTGGTGCGCATTGTATGGGTGTGTGTTACATTACATTCACTAGTAGGAGTGAGAAAAACATCACGGGGTGGTGCGCCTTGTATGGGTGTGTGTTACATTACATTCACTAGTAGGAGTGAGAAAAACATCACGGGGTGGTGCGCATTGTATGGGTGTGTGTTATATTAGATTCACTAGTAGGAGAGAGAAAAACATCATGGGGTGGTGCGCATTGTATGGGAGTGTGTTACATTACATTCACTAGTAGGAGTGAGAAAAACATCACGGGGTGGTGCGCATTGTATGGGTGTGTGTTACATTACATTCACTAGTAGGAGTGAGAAAAACATCACGGGGTGGTGCGCACTGTATGGGTGTGTGTTACATTAGATTCACTAGTAGGAGTGAGAAAAACATCACGGGGTGGTGCGCATTGTATGGGTGTGTGTTACATTACATTCACTAGTAGGAGTGAGAAAAACATCACGGGGCGGTGCGCATTGTATGGGTGTGTGTTACATTACATTCACTAGTAGCAGTGAGAAAAACATCACGGGGCGGTGCGCATTGTATGGGTGTGTGTTACATTACATTCACTAGTAGGAGTGAGAAAAACATCACGGGGTGGTGTGCATTGTATGGGTGTGTGTTACATTAGATACACTAGTAGGAGTGAGAAAAACATCACGGGGCGGTGCGCATTGTATGGGTGTGTGTTACATTAGATTCACTAGTAGGAGTGAGAAAAACAACACGGGGTGGTGCGCATTGTATGTGTGTGTGTTACATTACATTCACTACTAGGAGTGAGAAAAACATCACCGGGTGGTGCGCATTGTATGGGTGTGTGTTACATTACATTCACTAGTAGGAGTGATAAAAACATAACGGGGTGGTGCGCATCGTATGGGTGTGTGTTACATTACATTCACTACTAGGAGTGTGAAAAACATCACGGGGTGGTGTGAATCGGAGGCTCTGAATTAGGATAGGCAGTGAGTGGCAATGTAGGATGGAGAAAAGCACCGGGGGTGGTCAGCATGGGGAGGTCAGGGAACATGCAGTGGTAATGTAGGATAGGTTTCTGAAAAACATCACGGGGTGGTGCGCATTGTTTGGGTGTGTGTTACATTACATTCACTAGTAGGAGTGAGAAAAACATCACGGGGTGGTGCGCATTGTATGGGTGTGTGTTACATTACATTCACTACTAGGAGTGAGAAAAACATCACGGGGTGGTGCGCATTGTATGGGTGTGTGTTACATTACATTCACTAGTAGGAGTGAGAAAAACATCACGGGGTGGTGCGCATTGTATGGGTGTGTGTTACATTACATTCACTAGTAGGAGTGAGAAAAACATCACGGGTTGGTGCGCATTGTATGGGTGTGTGTTACATTACATTCACTAGTAGGAGTGAGAAAAACATCACGGGGTGGTGCGCATTGTATGGGTGTGTGTTACATTACATTCACCAGTAGGATTGAGAAAAACATCACGGGGTGGTGCGCATTGTTTGGCTGTGTGTTACATTACATTCACTAGTAGGATTGAGAAAAACATCACGGGGTGGTGCGCATTGTATGGGTGTGTGTTACATTATATTCACTAGTAGGAGTGAGAAAAACATCACGGGGTGGTGCGCATTGTATGGGTGTGTGTTAAATTACATTCACTAGTAGGAGTGAGAAAAACATCACGGGGTTGTGCGCATTGTATGGGTGTGTGTTACATTACATTCACTAGCAGGAGTGAGAAAAACATCACGGGGTGGTGCGCATTGTATGGGTGTGTGTTACATTAGATTCACTAGTAGGAGTGAGAAAAACATCACGGGGTGGTGCGCATTGTATGGGTGTGTGTTATATTAGATTCACTAGTAGGAGTGAGAAAAACATCACGGGGTGGTGGGCATTGTATGGCTGTGTGTTACATTAGATTCACTAGTAGGAGTGAGAAAAACATCACGGGGCGGTGCGCATTGTATGGGTGTGTGTTACATTACATTCACTAGTAGGAGTGAGAAAAACATCACGGGGCGGTGCGCATTGTATGGGTGTGTGTTACATTACATTCACTAGTAGGAGTGAGAAAAACATCACGTGGCGGTGCGCATTGTATGGGTGTGTGTTACATTACATTCACTAGTAGGAGTGAGAAAAACATCACGGGGCGGTGCGCATTGTATGGGTGTGTGTTACATTAGATTCACTAGTAGGAGTGAGAAAAACATCACCGGGTGGTGCGCATTGTATGGGTGTGTGTTACATTAGATTCACTAGTAGGAGTGAGAAAAACATCACGGGGTGGTGCGCATTGTATGGGTATGTGTTACATTACATTCACTAGTAGGAATGAGAAAAACATCACGGGGTGGTGCGCATTGTATGGGTGTGTGTTACATTACATTCATTAGTAAGAGTGAGAAAAACATCACGGGGTGGTGCGCATTGTATGGGTGTGTGTTACATTAGATTCACTAGTAGGAGTGAGAAAAACATCACGGGGTGGTGCGCATTGTATGGGTGTGTGTTACATTACATTCACTACTAGGAGTGAGAAAAACATCACGGGGTGGTGCGCATTGTATGGGTGTGTGTTACATTACATTCACTAGTAGGAGTGAGAAAAACATCACGGGGTGGTGTGAATCAGAGGGTCTGAATTAGGATAGGCAGTGAGTGGCAATGTAGCATGGAGAAAAGCACCGCGGGGTGGTCAGCATGGGGAGGTCAGGGATCATGCAGTGGCAATGTAGGATAGGTTTCTGAAAAACATCGCGGGGTGGTGCGCATTGTATGGGTGTGTGTTACATTAGATTCACTAGTAGGACTGAGAAAAACATCACGGGGTGGTGCGCAATCTATGGGTGTGTGTTATATTAGATTCACTAGTAGGAGTGAGAAAAACATCACGGGGTGGTGCGCATTGTATGGGTGTGTGTTACATTACATTCACTAGTAGGAATGAGAAAACCATCACGGGGTGGTGCGCATTGTATGGGTGTGTGTTACATTACATTCACTACTAGGAGTGAGAAAACCATCACGGGGTGGTGCGCATTGTATGGGTGTGTGTTACATTACATTCACTAGTAGGAGTGAGAAAAACATCACGGGGTGGTGCGCATTGTATGGGTGTGTGTTACATTACATTCACTAGTAGGAGTGAGAAAAACATCACGGGGTGGTGTGAATCGGAGGGTCTGAATTAGGATAGGCAGTGAGTGGCAATGTAGCATGGAGAAAAGCACCGCGGGGTGGTCAGCATGGGGAGGTCCAGGAACATGCAGTGGCAATGTAGGATAGGTTTCTGAAAAACATCGCGTGGTGGTGCGCATTGTATCGGTGTGTGTTACATTAGATTCACTAGTAGGAGTGAGAAAAACATCACGGGGTGGTGCGCATTGTATGGGTGTGTGTTATATTAGATTCACTAGTAGGAGTGAGAAAAACGTCACGGGGTGGTGCGCATTGTATGGGTGAGTGTTACATTACATTCACTAGTAGGAGTGAGAAAAACATCACGGGGTGGTGCGCATTGTATGGGTGTGTGTTACATTACATTCACTAGTAGGAGTGAGAAAAACATCACGGGGTGGGGCGCATTGTATGGGTTTGTGTTACATTAGATTCACTAGTAGGAGTGAGAAAAACATCACGGGGTGGTGCGCATTGTATGGGTGTGTGTTACATTACACTCACTAGTAGGAGTGAGAAATCATCACGGGCTGGTGCGCATTGTATGGGTGTGTGTTACATTACATACACTAGTAGGAGTGAGAAAAACATCACGGGGTGGTGCGCATTGTATGGGTGTGTGTTACATTACATTCACTACTAGGAGTGAGAAAAACATCACGGGGTGGTGCGCATTGTTTGGGTGTGTGTTACATTACATTCACTAGTAGGAGTGAGAAAAACATCACGGGGTGGTGCGCATTGTATGGGTGTGTGTTACATTAGATTCACTAGTAGGAGTGAGAAAAACAACACGGGGTGGGGCGCATTGTATGGGTGTGTGTTACATTACATTCACTAGTAGGAGTGAGAAAAACATCAAGGGGTGGTGCGCATTGTATGGGTGTGTGTTACATTACATTCACTAGCAGGAGTGAGAAAAACATCACGGGGTGGTGCGCATTGTTTGGGTGTGTGTTACATTACATTCACTAGCAGGAGTGAGAAAAACATCACGGGGTGGTGCGCATTGTATGGGTGTGTGTTACATTACATTCACTAGTAGGAGTGAGAAAAACATCACGGGGTGGTGCGCATTGTATGGGTGTGTGTTACATTACATTCACTACTAGGAGTGAGAAAAACATAACGGGGTGGTGCGCATCGTATGGGTGTGTGTTACATTACATTCACTAGTAGGAGTGAGAAAAACATCACGGGGTGGTGCGCATTGTATGGGTGTGTGTTACATTACATTCACTAGTAGGAGTGAGAAAAACATCACGGGGTGGTGCGCATTGTATGGGTGTGTGTTACATTACATTCACTAGTAGGAGTGAGAAAAACATCACGGGGTGGTGCGCATTGTATGGGTGTGTGTTACATTACATTCACTACTAGGAGTGAGAAAAACATCACGGGGTGGTGCGCATTGTATGTGTGTGTTACATTAGATTCACTAGTAGGAGTGAGAAAAACATCACGGTGTGGTGCGCATTGTATGGGTGTGTGTTACATTACATTCACTACTAGGAGTGAGAAAAACATCACGGGGTGGTGCGCATTGTATGGGTGTGTGTTACATTAGATTCACTAGTAGGAGTGAGAAAAACATCACGAGGTGGTGCGCATTGTATGGGTGTGTGTTACATTACATTCACTAGTAGCAGTGAGAAAAACATCACGGGGTGCTGCGCATTGTATGGGTGTGTGTTACATTACTTTCACTAGTAGGAGTGAGAAAAACATCACGGGGTGGTGCGCATTGTATGGGTGTGTGTTACATTAGATTCACTAGTAGGAGTGAGAAAAACATCACGGGGTGGTGCGCATTGTATAGGTGTGTGTTACATTAGATTCACTAGTAGGAGTGAGAAAAACATCACGGGGTGGTGCGCATTGTATGTGTGTGTGTTACATTACATTCACTACTAGGAGTGAGAAAAACATCATGGGGTGGTGCGCATTGTATGGGTGTGTGTTACATTACATTCACTACTAGGAGTGAGAAAAACATCACGGGCTGGTGCGCATTGTATGTGTGTGTGTTACATTAGATTCACTAGTAGGAGTGAGAAAAACATCACGGGGAGGTGCGCATTGTATGGGTGTGTGTTACATTAGATTAACTAGTAGGATTGAGAAAAACATCACGGGGTGGTGCGCATTGTATGGGTGTGTGTTACATTACATTCACTAGTAGGAGTGAGAAAAACATCACGGGGTGGTGCGCATTGTATGGGTGTGTGTTACATTACATTCACAACTAGGAGTGAGAAAAACATCACGGGGTGGTGCGCATTGTATGGGTGTGTGTTACGTTACATTCACTACTAGGAGTGAGAAAAACATCACGGGGTGGTGCGCATTGTTTGGGTGTGTGTTACATTACATTCACTAGTAGGAGTGAGAAAAACATCACGTGGTGGTGCGCATTGTATGGGTGTGTGTTACATTAGATTCACTAGTAGGAGTGAGAAAAACATCACGGGGTGGTGCGCATTGTATGGGTGTGTGTTACATTACATTCACTAGTAGGAGTGAGAAAAACATCACGGGGTGGTGCGCATTGTATGGGTGTGTGTTACATTACATTCACTAGTAGGAGTGAGAAAATCATCACGGGTTGGTGCGCATTGTATGGGTGTGTGTTACATTAGATTCACTAGTAGGAGTGAGAAAAACATCACGGGGTGGTGCGCCTTGTATGGGTGTGTGTTACATTAGATTCACTAGTAGGAGTGAGAAAATCATCACGGGGTTGTGCGTGTTGTATGGGTGTGTGTTACATTACATTCACTAGTAGGAGTGAGAAAAACATCACGGGGTGGTGCGCATTGTATGGGTGTGTGTTACATTACATTCACTACTAGGAGTGAGAAAAACATCACGGGTTGGTGCGCATTGTATGGGTGTGTGTTACATTACATTCACTAGTAGGAGTGAGAAAAACATCACGGGGTGGTGCGCATTGTATGGGTGTGTGTTACATTACATTCACTAGTAGGAGTGAGAAAAACATCACGGGGTGGTGCGCATTGTATGGGTGTGTGTTACATTACATTCACTAGTAGGAGTGAGAAAAACATCACCGGGTGGTGCGCATTGTATGGGTGTGTGTTACATTAGATTCACTAGTAGGAGTGAGAAAAACATCACGGGGTGGTGCGCATTGTATGTGTGTGTGTGACATTAGATTCACTAGTAGGAGTGAGAAAAACATCACGGGGTGGTGCGCATTGTATGGGTGTGTGTTACATTACATTCACTAGTAAGAGTGAGAAAAACATCACGGGGTGATGCGCATTGTATGGGTGTGTGTTACATTACATTCACTAGTAGGAGTGAGAAAAACATCACGGGGTGGTGCGCATTGTATTGGTGTGTGTTACATTAGATTCACTAGTAGGAGTGAGAAAAACATCACGGGGTGGTGCGCATTGTATGGGTGTGTGTTACATTAGATTCACTAGTAGGAGTGAGAAAAACATCACGGGGTGGTGCGCATTGTATGTGTGTGTGTTACATTACATTCACTACTAGGAGTGAGAAAAACATCACGGGGTGGTGCGCATTGTATGGGTGTGTGTTACATTACATTCACTACTAGGAGTGAGAAAAGCATCACGGGGTGGTGCGCATTGTATGGGTGTGTGTTACATTACATTCACTAGTAGGAGGGAGAAAAACATCACGGGGTGGTGCGCATTGTATGGGTGTGTGTTACATTACATTCACTAGTAGGAGTGAGAAAAACATCACGGGATGGTGCGCATTGTATGGGTGTGTGTTACATTACATTCACTAGTAGGAGTGAGAAAAACATCACGGGGTGGTGCGCATTGTATGGGTGTGTGATACATTACATTCACAACTAGGAGTGAGAAAAACATCACGGGGTGGTGCGCATTGTATGGGTGTGTGTTACATTACATTCACTAGTAGGAGTGAGAAAAACATCAAGGGGTGGTGCGCATTGTATGGGTGTGTGTTACATTACATTCACTAGTAGGAGTGAGATAAACATCACGGGGTGGTGCGCATTGTATGGGTGTGTGTTACATTACATTCACTAGTAGGAGTGAGATAAACATCACGGGGTGGTGCGCATTGTATGGGTGTGTGTTACATTACATTCACTAGTAGGAGTGAGAAAAACATCACGGGGTGGTGCGCATTGTATGGGTATGTGTTACATTACATTCACTAGTAGGAGTGAGAAAAACATCACGGGGTGGTGCGCATTGTATGGGTGTGTGTTACATTACATTCACTAGTAGGAGGGAGAAAAACATCATGGGGTGGTGCGCATTGTATGGGTGTGTGTTACATTACATTCACTAGTAGGAGTGAGAAAAACATCACGGGGTGGTGCGCATTGTATGGGTGTGTGTTACATTAGATTCACTAGTAGGAGTGAGAAAAACATCACGGGGTGGTGCGCCTTGTATGGGTGTGTGTTACATTACATTCACTAGTAGGAGTGAGAAAAACATCACGGGGTGGTGCGCATTGTATGGGTGTGTGTTACATTACATTCACTACTAGGAGTGAGAAAAACATCACGGGTTGGTGCGCATTGTATGGGTGTGTGTTACATTACATTCACTAGTAGGAGTGAGAAAAACATCACGGGGTGGTGCGCATTGTATGGGTGTGTGTTACATTACATTCACTAGTAGGAGTGAGAAAAACATCACGGGGTGGTGCGCATTGTATGGGTGTGTGTTACATTACATTCACTAGTAGGAGTGAGAAAAACATCACCGGGTGGTGCGCATTGTATGGGTGTGTGTTACATTAGATTCACTAGTAGGAGTGAGAAAAACATCACGGGGTGGTGCGCATTGTATGTGTGTGTGTGACATTAGATTCACTAGTAGGAGTGAGAAAAACATCACGGGGTGGTGCGCATTGTATGGGTGTGTGTTACATTACATTCACTAGTAAGAGTGAGAAAAACATCACGGGGTGGTGCGCATTGTATGGGTGTGTGTTACATTACATTCACTAGTAGGAGTGAGAAAAACATCACGGGGTGGTGCGCATTGTATTGGTGTGTGTTACATTAGATTCACTAGTAGGAGTGAGAAAAACATCACGGGGTGGTGCGCATTGTATGGGTGTGTGTTACATTAGATTCACTAGTAGGAGTGAGAAAAACATCACGGGGTGGTGCGCATTGTATGGGTGTGTGTTACATTACATTCACTACTAGGAGTGAGAAAAACATCACGGGGTGGTGCGCATTGTATGGGTGTGTGTTACATTACATTCACTACTAGGAGTGAGAAAAACATCACGGGGTGGTGCGCATTGTATGGGTGTGTGTTACATTACATTCACTAGTAGGAGGGAGAAAAACATCACGGGGTGGTGCGCATTGTATGGGTGTGTGTTACATTACATTCACTAGTAGGAGTGAGAAAAACATCACGGGATGGTGCGCATTGTATGGGTGTGTGTTACATTACATTCACTAGTAGGAGTGAGAAAAACATCACGGGGTGGTGCGCATTGTATGGGTGTGTGATACATTACATTCACAACTAGGAGTGAGAAAAACATCACGGGGTGGTGCGCATTGTATGGGTGTGTGTTACATTACATTCACTAGTAGGAGTGAGAAAAACATCAAGGGGTGGTGCGCATTGTATGGGTGTGTGTTACATTACATTCACTAGTAGGAGTGAGATAAACATCACGGGGTGGTGCGCATTGTATGGGTGTGTGTTACATTACATTCACTAGTAGGAGTGAGATAAACATCACGGGGTGGTGCGCATTGTATGGGTGTGTGTTACATTACATTCACTAGTAGGAGTGAGAAAAACATCACGGGGTGGTGCGCATTGTATGGGTATGTGTTACATTACATTCACTAGTAGGAGTGAGAAAAACATCACGGGGTGGTGCGCATTGTATGGGTGTGTGTTACATTACATTCACTAGTAGGAGGGAGAAAAACATCACGGGGTGGTGCGCATCGTATGGGTGTGTGTTACATTACATTCACTAGTAGGAGTGAGAAAAACATCACGGGGTGGTGCGCATTGTATGGGTGTGTGTTACATTAGATTCACTAGTAGGAGTGAGAAAAACATCACGGGGTGGTGCGCATTGTATGGTTGTGTGTTACATTACATTCACTAGTAGGAGTGAGAAAAACATCACGGGGTGGTGCGCATTGTATGGGTGTGTGTTACATTACATTCACTAGTAGGAGTGAGAAAAACATCACGGGGTGGTGCGCATTGTATGGGAGTGTGTTACATTACATTCACTAGTAGGAGTGAGAAAAACATCACGGGGTGGTGCGCATTGTATGGGTGTGTGTTACATTACATTCACTAGTAGGAGTGAGAAAAACATCACGGGGTGGTGCGCATTGTATGGGTGTGTGTTACATTACATTCACTACTAGGAGTGAGAAAAACATCACGGGGTGGTGCGCATTGTATGGGTGTGTGTTACATTACATTCACTAGTAGGAGTGAGAAAAACATCACGGGGTGGTGCGCATTGTATGGGTGTGTGTTACATTACATTCACTACTAGGAGTGAGAAAAACATCACGGGGTGGTGCGCATTGTATGGGTGTGTGTTACATTAGATTCACTAGTAGGAGTGAGAAAAACATCACGGGGTGGTGCGCACTGTATGGGTGTGTGTTACATTAGATTCAGTAGTAGGAGTGAGAAAAACATCACGGCGTGGTGCGCATTGTATGGGTGTGTGTTACATTACATTCACTACTAGGAGTGAGAAAAACATCAAGGGGTGGTGCGCATTGTATGGGTGTGTTACATTACATTCACTAGTAGGAGTGAGAAAAACATCACGGGGTGGTGCGCATTGTATGTGTGTGTGTTACATTAGATTCACTAGTAGGAGTGAGAAAAACATCACGGGGTGGTGCGCATTGTATGTGTGTGTGTTACATTAGATTCACTAGTAGGAGTGAGAAAAACATCTCGGGGTGGTGCGCATTGTATGGGTGTGTGTTACATTACATTCACTAGTAGGAGTGAGAAAAACATCACGGGGTGGTGCGCATTGTATGGGTGTGTGATACATTACATTCACTACTAGGAGTGAGAAAAACATCACGGGGTGGTGCGCATTGTATGGGTGTGTGTTACATTACATTCACTAGTAGGAGTGAGAAAAACATCACGGGGTGGTGCGCATTGTATGGGTGTGTGTTACATTAGATTCACTAGTAGGAGTGAGAAAAACATCACGGGGTGGTGCGCATTGTATGGGTGTGTGTTACATTAGATTCACTAGTAGGAGTGAGAAAAACATCACGGGGTGGTGCGCATTGTATGTGTGTGTGTTACATTACATTCACTACTAGGAGTGAGAAAAACATCATGGGGTGGTGCGCATTGTATGGGTGTGTGTTACATTACATTCACTAGTAGGAGTGAGAAAAACAGCACGGGGTGGTGCGCATTGTATGTGTGTGTGTTACATTAGATTCACTAGTAGGAGTGAGAAAAACATCACGGGGTGGTGCGCATTGTATGGGTGTGTGTTACATTACATTCACTAGTAGGAGTGAGAAAAACATCACGGGGTGGTGCGCATTGTATGGGTGTGTGTTACATTACATTCACTAGTAGGAGTGAGAAAAACATCACGGGGTGGTGCGCATTGTATGGGTGTGTGTTACATTACATTCACTAGTAGGAGTGAGAAAAACATCACGGGGTGGTGCGCATTGTATGGGTGTGTGTTACATTACATTCACTAGTAGGAGTGAGAAAAACATCACGGGGTGGTGCGCATTGTATGGGTGTGTGTTACTTTACATTCACTAGTAGGAGTGAGAAAAACATCACGGGGTGGTGCGCATTGTATGGGTGTGTGTTACATTACATTCACTACTAGGAGTGAGAAAAACATCACGGGTTGGTGCGCATTGTATGGGTGTGTGTTACATTACATTCACTAGTAGGAGTGAGAAAAACATCACGGGGTGGTGCGCATTGTATGGGTGTGTGTTACATTACATTCACTAGTAGGAGTGAGAAAAACATCACGGGGTGGTGCGCATTGTATGGGTGTGTGTTACATTACATTCACTAGTAGGAGTGAGAAAAACATCACCGGGTGGTGCGCATTGTATGGGTGTGTGTTACATTAGATTCACTAGTAGGAGTGAGAAAAACATCACGGGGTGGTGCGCATTGTATGTGTGTGTGTGACATTAGATTCACTAGTAGGAGTGAGAAAAACATCACGGGGTGGTGCGCATTGTATGGGTGTGTGTTACATTACATTCACTAGTAAGAGTGAGAAAAACATCACGGGGTGGTGCGCATTGTATGGGTGTGTGTTACATTACATTCACTAGTAGGAGTGAGAAAAACATCACGGGGTGGTGCGCATTGTATTGGTGTGTGTTACATTAGATTCACTAGTAGGAGTGAGAAAAACATCACGGGGTGGTGCGCATTGTATGGGTGTGTGTTACATTAGATTCACTAGTAGGAGTGAGAAAAACATCACGGGGTGGTGCGCATTGTATGGGTGTGTGTTACATTACATTCACTACTAGGAGTGAGAAAAACATCACGGGGTGGTGCGCATTGTATGGGTGTGTGTTACATTACATTCACTACTAGGAGTGAGAAAAACATCACGGGGTGGTGCGCATTGTATGGGTGTGTGTTACATTACATTCACTAGTAGGAGGGAGAAAAACATCACGGGGTGGTGCGCATTGTATGGGTGTGTGTTACATTACATTCACTAGTAGGAGTGAGAAAAACATCACGGGATGGTGCGCATTGTATGGGTGTGTGTTACATTACATTCACTAGTAGGAGTGAGAAAAACATCACGGGGTGGTGCGCATTGTATGGGTGTGTGATACATTACATTCACAACTAGGAGTGAGAAAAACATCACGGGGTGGTGCGCATTGTATGGGTGTGTGTTACATTACATTCACTAGTAGGAGTGAGAAAAACATCAAGGGGTGGTGCGCATTGTATGGGTGTGTGTTACATTACATTCACTAGTAGGAGTGAGATAAACATCACGGGGTGGTGCGCATTGTATGGGTGTGTGTTACATTACATTCACTAGTAGGAGTGAGATAAACATCACGGGGTGGTGCGCATTGTATGGGTGTGTGTTACATTACATTCACTAGTAGGAGTGAGAAAAACATCACGGGGTGGTGCGCATTGTATGGGTATGTGTTACATTACATTCACTAGTAGGAGTGAGAAAAACATCACGGGGTGGTGCGCATTGTATGGGTGTGTGTTACATTACATTCACTAGTAGGAGGGAGAAAAACATCACGGGGTGGTGCGCATTGTATGGGTGTGTGTTACATTACATTCACTAGTAGGAGTGAGAAAAACATCACGGGGTGGTGCGCATTGTATGGGTGTGTGTTACATTAGATTCACTAGTAGGAGTGAGAAAAACATCACGGGGTGGTGCGCATTGTATGGTTGTGTGTTACATTACATTCACTAGTAGGAGTGAGAAAAACATCACGGGGTGGTGCGCATTGTATGGGTGTGTGTTACATTACATTCACTAGTAGGAGTGAGAAAAACATCACGGGGTGGTGCGCATTGTATGGGAGTGTGTTACATTACATTCACTAGTAGGAGTGAGAAAAACATCACGGGGTGGTGCGCATTGTATGGGTGTGTGTTACATTACATTCACTAGTAGGAGTGAGAAAAACATCACGGGGTGGTGCGCATTGTATGGGTGTGTGTTACATTACATTCACTACTAGGAGTGAGAAAAACATCACGGGGTGGTGCGCATTGTATGGGTGTGTGTTACATTACATTCACTAGTAGGAGTGAGAAAAACATCACGGGGTGGTGCGCATTGTATGGGTGTGTGTTACATTACATTCACTACTAGGAGTGAGAAAAACATCACGGGGTGGTGCGCATTGTATGGGTGTGTGTTACATTAGATTCACTAGTAGGAGTGAGAAAAACATCACGGGGTGGTGCGCACTGTATGGGTGTGTGTTACATTAGATTCAGTAGTAGGAGTGAGAAAAACATCACGGCGTGGTGCGCATTGTATGGGTGTGTGTTACATTACATTCACTACTAGGAGTGAGAAAAACATCAAGGGGTGGTGCGCATTGTATGGGTGTGTTACATTACATTCACTAGTAGGAGTGAGAAAAACATCACGGGGTGGTGCGCATTGTATGTGTGTGTGTTACATTAGATTCACTAGTAGGAGTGAGAAAAACATCACGGGGTGGTGCGCATTGTATGTGTGTGTGTTACATTAGATTCACTAGTAGGAGTGAGAAAAACATCTCGGGGTGGTGCGCATTGTATGGGTGTGTGTTACATTACATTCACTAGTAGGAGTGAGAAAAACATCACGGGGTGGTGCGCATTGTATGGGTGTGTGATACATTACATTCACTACTAGGAGTGAGAAAAACATCACGGGGTGGTGCGCATTGTATGGGTGTGTGTTACATTACATTCACTAGTAGGAGTGAGAAAAACATCACGGGGTGGTGCGCATTGTATGGGTGTGTGTTACATTAGATTCACTAGTAGGAGTGAGAAAAACATCACGGGGTGGTGCGCATTGTATGGGTGTGTGTTACATTAGATTCACTAGTAGGAGTGAGAAAAACATCACGGGGTGGTGCGCATTGTATGTGTGTGTGTTACATTACATTCACTACTAGGAGTGAGAAAAACATCATGGGGTGGTGCGCATTGTATGGGTGTGTGTTACATTACATTCACTAGTAGGAGTGAGAAAAACAGCACGGGGTGGTGCGCATTGTATGTGTGTGTGTTACATTAGATTCACTAGTAGGAGTGAGAAAAACATCACGGGGTGGTGCGCATTGTATGGGTGTGTGTTACATTACATTCACTAGTAGGAGTGAGAAAAACATCACGGGGTGGTGCGCATTGTATGGGTGTGTGTTACATTACATTCACTAGTAGGAGTGAGAAAAACATCACGGGGTGGTGCGCATTGTATGGGTGTGTGTTACATTACATTCACTAGTAGGAGTGAGAAAAACATCACGGGGTGGTGCGCATTGTATGGGTGTGTGTTACATTACATTCACTAGTAGGAGTGAGAAAAACATCACGGGGTGGTGCGCATTGTATGGGTGTGTGTTACTTTACATTCACTACTAGGAGTGAGAAAAACATCACGGGGTGGTGCGCATTGTATGGGTGTGTGTTACATTACATTCACTACTAGGAGTGAGAAAAACATCACGGGGTGGTGCGCATTGTATGGGTGTGTGTAACATTACATTCACTAGTACGAGTGAGAAAAACATCACGGGGTGGTGCGCATTGTATGGGTGTGTGTTACATTACATTCACTAGTAGGAGTGAGAAAAACATCACGGGGTGGTGCGCATTGTATGTGTGTGTGTTACATTACATTCACTACTAGGAGTGAGAAAAACATCACGGGGTGGTGCGCATTGTATGGGTGTGTGTTACATTACATTCACTAGTAGGAGTGAGAAAAACATCACGCGGTGGTGCGCATTGTATGGGTGTGTGTTACATTACATTCACTAGTAGGAGTGAGAAAAACATCACGGGGTGGTGCGCACTGTATGGGTGTGTGTTACATTAGATTCACTAGTAGGAGTGAGAAAAACATCACGGGGTGGTGCGCATTGTATGGGTGTGTGCTACATTACATTCACTAGTAGGAGTGAGAAAAACATCACGGGGTGGTGCGCATTGTATGGGTGTGTGTTACATTACATTCACTAGTAGGAGTGAGAAAAACATCACGGTGTGGTGCGCATTGTATGGGTGTGTGTTACATTACATTCACTAGTAGGAGTGAGAAAAACATCACGGGGTGGTGCGCATTGTATGGGTGTGTGTTACATTACATTCACTACTAGGAGTGAGAAAAACATCACGGGGTGGTGCGCATTGTATGGGTGTGTGTTACATTACATTCACTAGTAGGAGTGAGAAAAACATCACGGGGTGGTGCGCATTGTATGGGTGTGTGTTACATTGGATTCACGAGTAGGAGTGAGAAAAACATCACGGGGTGGTGCGCATTGTATGGGTGTGTGTTACATTACATTCACTAGTAGGAGTGAGAAAAACATCACGGGGTGGTGCGCATTGTATGGGTGTGTGTTACATTACATTCACTAGTAGGAGTGAGATAAACATCACGGGGTGGTGCGCATTGTATGGGTGTGTGTTACATTACATTCACTAGTAGGAGGGAGAAAAACATCACGGGGTGGTGCGCATTGTATGGGTGTGTGTTACATTACATTCACTAGTAGGAGTGAGAAAAACATCACGGGATGGTGCGCAATGTATGGGTGTGTGTTACATTACATTCACTAGTAGGAGTGAGAAAAACATCACGGGGTGGTGCGCATTGTATGGGTGTGTGATACATTACATTCACAACTAGGAGTGAGAAAAACATCACGGGGTGGTGCGCATTGTATGGGTGTGTGTTACATTACATTCACTAGTAGGAGTGAGAAAAACATCAAGGGGTGGTGCGCATTGTATGGGTGTGTGTTACATTACATTCACTAGTAGGAGTGAGATAAACATCACGGGGTGGTGCGCATTGTATGGGTGTGTGTTACATTACATTCACTAGTAGGAGTGAGATAAACATCACGGGGTGGTGCGCATTGTATGGGTGTGTGTTACATTACATTCACTAGTAGGAGTGAGAAAAACATCACGGGGTGGTGCGCATTGTATGGGTATGTGTTACATTACATTCACTAGTAGGAGTGAGAAAAACATCACGGGGTGGTGCGCATTGTATGGGTGTGTGTTACATTACATTCACTAGTAGGAGGGAGAAAAACATCACGGGGTGGTGCGCATTGTATGGGTGTGTGTTACATTACATTCACTAGTAGGAGTGAGAAAAACATCACGGGGTGGTGCGCATTGTATGGGTGTGTGTTACATTAGATTCACTAGTAGGAGTGAGAAAAACATCACGGGGTGGTGCGCATTGTATGGTTGTGTGTTACATTACATTCACTAGTAGGAGTGAGAAAAACATCACGGGGTGGTGCGCATTGTATGGGTGTGTGTTACATTACATTCACTAGTAGGAGTGAGAAAAACATCACGGGGTGGTGCGCATTGTATGGGAGTGTGTTACATTACATTCACTAGTAGGAGTGAGAAAAACATCACGGGGTGGTGCGCATTGTATGGGTGTGTGTTACATTACATTCACTAGTAGGAGTGAGAAAAACATCACGGGGTGGTGCGCATTGTATGGGTGTGTGTTACATTACATTCACTACTAGGAGTGAGAAAAACATCACGGGGTGGTGCGCATTGTATGGGTGTGTGTTACATTACATTCACTAGTAGGAGTGAGAAAAACATCACGGGGTGGTGTGCATTGTATGGGTGTGTGTTACATTACATTCACTACTAGGAGTGAGAAAAACATCACGGGGTGGTGCGCATTGTATGGGTGTGTGTTACATTACATTCACTACTAGGAGTGAGAAAAACATCAAGGGGTGGTGCGCATTGTATGGGTGTGTTACATTACATTCACTAGTAGGAGTGAGAAAAACATCACGGGGTGGTGCGCATTGTATGTGTGTGTGTTACATTAGATTCACTAGTAGGAGTGAGAAAAACATCACGGGGTGGTGCGCATTGTATGTGTGTGTGTTACATTAGATTCACTAGTAGGAGTGAGAAAAACATCTCGGGGTGGTGCGCATTGTATGGGTGTGTGTTACATTACATTCACTAGTAGGAGTGAGAAAAACATCACGGGGTGGTGCGCATTGTATGGGTGTGTGATACATTACATTCACTACTAGGAGTGAGAAAAACATCACGGGGTGGTGCGCATTGTATGGGTGTGTGTTACATTACATTCACTAGTAGGAGTGAGAAAAACATCACGGGGTGGTGCGCATTGTATGGGTGTGTGTTACATTAGATTCACTAGTAGGAGTGAGAAAAACATCACGGGGTGGTGCGCATTGTATGGGTGTGTGTTACATTAGATTCACTAGTAGGAGTGAGAAAAACATCACGGGGTGGTGCGCATTGTATGTGTGTGTGTTACATTACATTCACTACTAGGAGTGAGAAAAACATCATGGGGTGGTGCGCATTGTATGGGTGTGTGTTACATTACATTCACTAGTAGGAGTGAGAAAAACAGCACGGGGTGGTGCGCATTGTATGTGTGTGTGTTACATTAGATTCACTAGTAGGAGTGAGAAAAACATCACGGGGTGGTGCGCATTGTATGGGTGTGTGTTACATTACATTCACTAGTAGGAGTGAGAAAAACATCACGGGGTGGTGCGCATTGTATGGGTGTGTGTTACATTACATTCACTAGTAGGAGTGAGAAAAACATCACGGGGTGGTGCGCATTGTATGGGTGTGTGTTACATTACATTCACTAGTAGGAGTGAGAAAAACATCACGGGGTGGTGCGCATTGTATGGGTGTGTGTTACATTACATTCACTAGTAGGAGTGAGAAAAACATCACGGGGTGGTGCGCATTGTATGGGTGTGTGTTACTTTACATTCACTAGTAGGAGTGAGAAAAACATCACGGGGTGGTGCGCATTGTATGGGTGTGTGTTACATTACATTCACTACTAGGAGTGAGAAAAACATCACGGGTTGGTGCGCATTGTATGGGTGTGTGTTACATTACATTCACTAGTAGGAGTGAGAAAAACATCACGGGGTGGTGCGCATTGTATGGGTGTGTGTTACATTACATTCACTAGTAGGAGTGAGAAAAACATCACGGGGTGGTGCGCATTGTATGGGTGTGTGTTACATTACATTCACTAGTAGGAGTGAGAAAAACATCACCGGGTGGTGCGCATTGTATGGGTGTGTGTTACATTAGATTCACTAGTAGGAGTGAGAAAAACATCACGGGGTGGTGCGCATTGTATGTGTGTGTGTGACATTAGATTCACTAGTAGGAGTGAGAAAAACATCACGGGGTGGTGCGCATTGTATGGGTGTGTGTTACATTACATTCACTAGTAAGAGTGAGAAAAACATCACGGGGTGGTGCGCATTGTATGGGTGTGTGTTACATTACATTCACTAGTAGGAGTGAGAAAAACATCACGGGGTGGTGCGCATTGTATTGGTGTGTGTTACATTAGATTCACTAGTAGGAGTGAGAAAAACATCACGGGGTGGTGCGCATTGTATGGGTGTGTGTTACATTAGATTCACTAGTAGGAGTGAGAAAAACATCACGGGGTGGTGCGCATTGTATGGGTGTGTGTTACATTACATTCACTACTAGGAGTGAGAAAAACATCACGGGGTGGTGCGCATTGTATGGGTGTGTGTTACATTACATTCACTACTAGGAGTGAGAAAAACATCACGGGGTGGTGCGCATTGTATGGGTGTGTGTTACATTACATTCACTAGTAGGAGGGAGAAAAACATCACGGGGTGGTGCGCATTGTATGGGTGTGTGTTACATTACATTCACTAGTAGGAGTGAGAAAAACATCACGGGATGGTGCGCATTGTATGGGTGTGTGTTACATTACATTCACTAGTAGGAGTGAGAAAAACATCACGGGGTGGTGCGCATTGTATGGGTGTGTGATACATTACATTCACAACTAGGAGTGAGAAAAACATCACGGGGTGGTGCGCATTGTATGGGTGTGTGTTACATTACATTCACTAGTAGGAGTGAGAAAAACATCAAGGGGTGGTGCGCATTGTATGGGTGTGTGTTACATTACATTCACTAGTAGGAGTGAGATAAACATCACGGGGTGGTGCGCATTGTATGGGTGTGTGTTACATTACATTCACTAGTAGGAGTGAGATAAACATCACGGGGTGGTGCGCATTGTATGGGTGTGTGTTACATTACATTCACTAGTAGGAGTGAGAAAAACATCACGGGGTGGTGCGCATTGTATGGGTATGTGTTACATTACATTCACTAGTAGGAGTGAGAAAAACATCACGGGGTGGTGCGCATTGTATGGGTGTGTGTTACATTACATTCACTAGTAGGAGGGAGAAAAACATCACGGGGTGGTGCGCATTGTATGGGTGTGTGTTACATTACATTCACTAGTAGGAGTGAGAAAAACATCACGGGGTGGTGCGCATTGTATGGGTGTGTGTTACATTAGATTCACTAGTAGGAGTGAGAAAAACATCACGGGGTGGTGCGCATTGTATGGTTGTGTGTTACATTACATTCACTAGTAGGAGTGAGAAAAACATCACGGGGTGGTGCGCATTGTATGGGTGTGTGTTACATTACATTCACTAGTAGGAGTGAGAAAAACATCACGGGGTGGTGCGCATTGTATGGGAGTGTGTTACATTACATTCACTAGTAGGAGTGAGAAAAACATCACGGGGTGGTGCGCATTGTATGGGTGTGTGTTACATTACATTCACTAGTAGGAGTGAGAAAAACATCACGGGGTGGTGCGCATTGTATGGGTGTGTGTTACATTACATTCACTACTAGGAGTGAGAAAAACATCACGGGGTGGTGCGCATTGTATGGGTGTGTGTTACATTACATTCACTAGTAGGAGTGAGAAAAACATCACGGGGTGGTGCGCATTGTATGGGTGTGTGTTACATTACATTCACTACTAGGAGTGAGAAAAACATCACGGGGTGGTGCGCATTGTATGGGTGTGTGTTACATTAGATTCACTAGTAGGAGTGAGAAAAACATCACGGGGTGGTGCGCACTGTATGGGTGTGTGTTACATTAGATTCAGTAGTAGGAGTGAGAAAAACATCACGGCGTGGTGCGCATTGTATGGGTGTGTGTTACATTACATTCACTACTAGGAGTGAGAAAAACATCAAGGGGTGGTGCGCATTGTATGGGTGTGTTACATTACATTCACTAGTAGGAGTGAGAAAAACATCACGGGGTGGTGCGCATTGTATGTGTGTGTGTTACATTAGATTCACTAGTAGGAGTGAGAAAAACATCACGGGGTGGTGCGCATTGTATGTGTGTGTGTTACATTAGATTCACTAGTAGGAGTGAGAAAAACATCTCGGGGTGGTGCGCATTGTATGGGTGTGTGTTACATTACATTCACTAGTAGGAGTGAGAAAAACATCACGGGGTGGTGCGCATTGTATGGGTGTGTGATACATTACATTCACTACTAGGAGTGAGAAAAACATCACGGGGTGGTGCGCATTGTATGGGTGTGTGTTACATTACATTCACTAGTAGGAGTGAGAAAAACATCACGGGGTGGTGCGCATTGTATGGGTGTGTGTTACATTAGATTCACTAGTAGGAGTGAGAAAAACATCACGGGGTGGTGCGCATTGTATGGGTGTGTGTTACATTAGATTCACTAGTAGGAGTGAGAAAAACATCACGGGGTGGTGCGCATTGTATGTGTGTGTGTTACATTACATTCACTACTAGGAGTGAGAAAAACATCATGGGGTGGTGCGCATTGTATGGGTGTGTGTTACATTACATTCACTAGTAGGAGTGAGAAAAACAGCACGGGGTGGTGCGCATTGTATGTGTGTGTGTTACATTAGATTCACTAGTAGGAGTGAGAAAAACATCACGGGGTGGTGCGCATTGTATGGGTGTGTGTTACATTACATTCACTAGTAGGAGTGAGAAAAACATCACGGGGTGGTGCGCATTGTATGGGTGTGTGTTACATTACATTCACTAGTAGGAGTGAGAAAAACATCACGGGGTGGTGCGCATTGTATGGGTGTGTGTTACATTACATTCACTAGTAGGAGTGAGAAAAACATCACGGGGTGGTGCGCATTGTATGGGTGTGTGTTACATTACATTCACTAGTAGGAGTGAGAAAAACATCACGGGGTGGTGCGCATTGTATGGGTGTGTGTTACTTTACATTCACTACTAGGAGTGAGAAAAACATCACGGGGTGGTGCGCATTGTATGGGTGTGTGTTACATTACATTCACTACTAGGAGTGAGAAAAACATCACGGGGTGGTGCGCATTGTATGGGTGTGTGTAACATTACATTCACTAGTACGAGTGAGAAAAACATCACGGGGTGGTGCGCATTGTATGGGTGTGTGTTACATTACATTCACTAGTAGGAGTGAGAAAAACATCACGGGGTGGTGCGCATTGTATGTGTGTGTGTTACATTACATTCACTACTAGGAGTGAGAAAAACATCACGGGGTGGTGCGCATTGTATGGGTGTGTGTTACATTACATTCACTAGTAGGAGTGAGAAAAACATCACGCGGTGGTGCGCATTGTATGGGTGTGTGTTACATTACATTCACTAGTAGGAGTGAGAAAAACATCACGGGGTGGTGCGCACTGTATGGGTGTGTGTTACATTAGATTCACTAGTAGGAGTGAGAAAAACATCACGGGGTGGTGCGCATTGTATGGGTGTGTGCTACATTACATTCACTAGTAGGAGTGAGAAAAACATCACGGGGTGGTGCGCATTGTATGGGTGTGTGTTACATTACATTCACTAGTAGGAGTGAGAAAAACATCACGGTGTGGTGCGCATTGTATGGGTGTGTGTTACATTACATTCACTAGTAGGAGTGAGAAAAACATCACGGGGTGGTGCGCATTGTATGGGTGTGTGTTACATTACATTCACTACTAGGAGTGAGAAAAACATCACGGGGTGGTGCGCATTGTATGGGTGTGTGTTACATTACATTCACTAGTAGGAGTGAGAAAAACATCACGGGGTGGTGCGCATTGTATGGGTGTGTGTTACATTGGATTCACGAGTAGGAGTGAGAAAAACATCACGGGGTGGTGCGCATTGTATGGGTGTGTGTTACATTACATTCACTAGTAGGAGTGAGAAAAACATCACGGGGTGGTGCGCATTGTATGGGTGTGTGTTACATTACATTCACTAGTAGGAGTGAGATAAACATCACGGGGTGGTGCGCATTGTATGGGTGTGTGTTACATTACATTCACTAGTAGGAGGGAGAAAAACATCACGGGGTGGTGCGCATTGTATGGGTGTGTGTTACATTACATTCACTAGTAGGAGTGAGAAAAACATCACGGGATGGTGCGCATTGTATGGGTGTGTGTTACATTACATTCACTAGTAGGAGTGAGAAAAACATCACGGGGTGGTGCGCATTGTATGGGTGTGTGATACATTACATTCACAACTAGGAGTGAGAAAAACATCACGGGGTGGTGCGCATTGTATGGGTGTGTGTTACATTACATTCACTAGTAGGAGTGAGAAAAACATCAAGGGGTGGTGCGCATTGTATGGGTGTGTGTTACATTACATTCACTAGTAGGAGTGAGATAAACATCACGGGGTGGTGCGCATTGTATGGGTGTGTGTTACATTACATTCACTAGTAGGAGTGAGATAAACATCACGGGGTGGTGCGCATTGTATGGGTGTGTGTTACATTACATTCACTAGTAGGAGTGAGAAAAACATCACGGGGTGGTGCGCATTGTATGGGTATGTGTTACATTACATTCACTAGTAGGAGTGAGAAAAACATCACGGGGTGGTGCGCATTGTATGGGTGTGTGTTACATTACATTCACTAGTAGGAGGGAGAAAAACATCACGGGGTGGTGCGCATTGTATGGGTGTGTGTTACATTACATTCACTAGTAGGAGTGAGAAAAACATCACGGGGTGGTGCGCATTGTATGGGTGTGTGTTACATTAGATTCACTAGTAGGAGTGAGAAAAACATCACGGGGTGGTGCGCATTGTATGGTTGTGTGTTACATTACATTCACTAGTAGGAGTGAGAAAAACATCACGGGGTGGTGCGCATTGTATGGGTGTGTGTTACATTACATTCACTAGTAGGAGTGAGAAAAACATCACGGGGTGGTGCGCATTGTATGGGAGTGTGTTACATTACATTCACTAGTAGGAGTGAGAAAAACATCACGGGGTGGTGCGCATTGTATGGGTGTGTGTTACATTACATTCACTAGTAGGAGTGAGAAAAACATCACGGGGTGGTGCGCATTGTATGGGTGTGTGTTACATTACATTCACTACTAGGAGTGAGAAAAACATCACGGGGTGGTGCGCATTGTATGGGTGTGTGTTACATTACATTCACTAGTAGGAGTGAGAAAAACATCACGGGGTGGTGCGCATTGTATGGGTGTGTGTTACATTACATTCACTACTAGGAGTGAGAAAAACATCACGGGGTGGTGCGCATTGTATGGGTGTGTGTTACATTAGATTCACTAGTAGGAGTGAGAAAAACATCACGGGGTGGTGCGCACTGTATGGGTGTGTGTTACATTAGATTCAGTAGTAGGAGTGAGAAAAACATCACGGCGTGGTGCGCATTGTATGGGTGTGTGTTACATTACATTCACTACTAGGAGTGAGAAAAACATCAAGGGGTGGTGCGCATTGTATGGGTGTGTTACATTACATTCACTAGTAGGAGTGAGAAAAACATCACGGGGTGGTGCGCATTGTATGTGTGTGTGTTACATTAGATTCACTAGTAGGAGTGAGAAAAACATCACGGGGTGGTGCGCATTGTATGTGTGTGTGTTACATTAGATTCACTAGTAGGAGTGAGAAAAACATCTCGGGGTGGTGCGCATTGTATGGGTGTGTGTTACATTACATTCACTAGTAGGAGTGAGAAAAACATCACGGGGTGGTGCGCATTGTATGGGTGTGTGATACATTACATTCACTACTAGGAGTGAGAAAAACATCACGGGGTGGTGCGCATTGTATGGGTGTGTGTTACATTACATTCACTAGTAGGAGTGAGAAAAACATCACGGGGTGGTGCGCATTGTATGGGTGTGTGTTACATTAGATTCACTAGTAGGAGTGAGAAAAACATCACGGGGTGGTGCGCATTGTATGGGTGTGTGTTACATTAGATTCACTAGTAGGAGTGAGAAAAACATCACGGGGTGGTGCGCATTGTATGTGTGTGTGTTACATTACATTCACTACTAGGAGTGAGAAAAACATCATGGGGTGGTGCGCATTGTATGGGTGTGTGTTACATTACATTCACTAGTAGGAGTGAGAAAAACAGCACGGGGTGGTGCGCATTGTATGTGTGTGTGTTACATTAGATTCACTAGTAGGAGTGAGAAAAACATCACGGGGTGGTGCGCATTGTATGGGTGTGTGTTACATTACATTCACTAGTAGGAGTGAGAAAAACATCACGGGGTGGTGCGCATTGTATGGGTGTGTGTTACATTACATTCACTAGTAGGAGTGAGAAAAACATCACGGGGTGGTGCGCATTGTATGGGTGTGTGTTACATTACATTCACTAGTAGGAGTGAGAAAAACATCACGGGGTGGTGCGCATTGTATGGGTGTGTGTTACATTACATTCACTAGTAGGAGTGAGAAAAACATCACGGGGTGGTGCGCATTGTATGGGTGTGTGTTACTTTACATTCACTACTAGGAGTGAGAAAAACATCACGGGGTGGTGCGCATTGTATGGGTGTGTGTTACATTACATTCACTACTAGGAGTGAGAAAAACATCACGGGGTGGTGCGCATTGTATGGGTGTGTGTAACATTACATTCACTAGTACGAGTGAGAAAAACATCACGGGGTGGTGCGCATTGTATGGGTGTGTGTTACATTACATTCACTAGTAGGAGTGAGAAAAACATCACGGGGTGGTGCGCATTGTATGTGTGTGTGTTACATTACATTCACTACTAGGAGTGAGAAAAACATCACGGGGTGGTGCGCATTGTATGGGTGTGTGTTACATTACATTCACTAGTAGGAGTGAGAAAAACATCACGCGGTGGTGCGCATTGTATGGGTGTGTGTTACATTACATTCACTAGTAGGAGTGAGAAAAACATCACGGGGTGGTGCGCACTGTATGGGTGTGTGTTACATTAGATTCACTAGTAGGAGTGAGAAAAACATCACGGGGTGGTGCGCATTGTATGGGTGTGTGCTACATTACATTCACTAGTAGGAGTGAGAAAAACATCACGGGGTGGTGCGCATTGTATGGGTGTGTGTTACATTACATTCACTAGTAGGAGTGAGAAAAACATCACGGTGTGGTGCGCATTGTATGGGTGTGTGTTACATTACATTCACTAGTAGGAGTGAGAAAAACATCACGGGGTGGTGCGCATTGTATGGGTGTGTGTTACATTACATTCACTACTAGGAGTGAGAAAAACATCACGGGGTGGTGCGCATTGTATGGGTGTGTGTTACATTACATTCACTAGTAGGAGTGAGAAAAACATCACGGGGTGGTGCGCATTGTATGGGTGTGTGTTACATTGGATTCACGAGTAGGAGTGAGAAAAACATCACGGGGTGGTGCGCATTGTATGGGTGTGTGTTACATTACATTCACTAGTAGGAGTGAGAAAAACATCACGGGGTGGTGCGCATTGTATGGGTGTGTGTTACATTACATTCACTAGTAGGAGTGAGAAAAACATCACGGGGTGGTGCGCATTGTATGGGTGTGTGTTACATTACATTCACTAGTAGGAGTGAGAAAAACATCACGGGGTGGTGCGCATTGTATGGGTGTGTGTTACATTACATTCACTAGTAGGAGTGAGAAAAACATCACGGGGTGGTGCGCATTGTATGGGTGTGTGTTACATTACATTCACTAGTAGGAGTGAGAAAAACATCACGGGGTGGTGCGCATTGTATGGGTGTGTGTTACATTACATTCACTAGTAGGAGTGAGAAAAACATCACGGGGTGGTGCGCATTGTATGGGTGTGTGTTACATTACATTCACTACTAGGAGTGAGAAAAACATCACGGGGTGGTGCGCATCGTATGGGTGTGTGTTACATTACATTCACTAGTAGGAGTGAGAAAAACATCACGGGGTGGTGCGCATTGTATGGGTGTGTGTTACATTACATTCACTACTAGGAGTGAGAAAAACATCACGGGGTGGTGCGCATTGTATGGGTGTGTGTTACATTACATTCACTAGTAGGAGTGAGAAAAACATTACGGGGTGGTGCGCATTGTATGGGTGTGTGTTACATTAGATTCACTAGTAGGAGTGAGAAAAACATCACGGGGTGGTGCGCATTGTATGGGTGTGTGTTACATTACATTCACTAGTAGGAGTGAGAAAAACATCACGGGGTGGTGCGCATTGTATGTGTGTGTGTTACATTAGATTCACTAGTAGGAGTGAGAAAAACATCACGGGGTGGTGCGCATTGTATGGGTGTGTGTTACATTACATTCACTAGTAGCAGTGAGAAAAACATCACGGGGTGGTGCGCATTGTATGTGTGTGTGTTACATTAGATTCACTAGTAGGAGTGAGAAAAACATCACAGGGTGGTGCGCATTGTATGGGTGTGTGTTACATTAGATTCACTAGTAGGAGTGAGAAAAACATCACGGCGTGGTGCGCATTGTATGGGTGTGTGTTACATTACATTCACTAGAAGGAGTGAGAAAAACATCACGGGGTGGTGCGCATTGTGTGGGTGTGTGTTACATTACATTCACTAGTAGGAGTGAGAAAAACATCACGGGGTGGTGCGCATTGTATGTGTGTGTGTTACATTAGATTCACTAGTAGGAGTGAGAAAAACATCACGGGGTGGTGCGCATTGTATGTGTGTGTGTTACATTAGATTCACTAGTAGGAGTGAGAAAAACATCTCGGGGTGGTGCGCATTGTATGGGTGTGTGTTACATTACATTCACTAGTAGGAGTGAGAAAAACATCACGGGGTGGTGCGCATTGTATGGGTGTGTGATACATTACATTCACTACTAGGAGTGAGAAAAACATCACGGGGTGGTGCGCATTGTATGGGTGTGTGTTACATTACATTCACTAGTAGGAGTGAGAAAAACATCACGGGGTGGTGCGCATTGTATGGGTGTGTGTTACATTAGATTCACTAGTAGGAGTGAGAAAAACATCACGGGGTGGTGCGCATTGTATGGGTGTGTGTTACATTAGATTCACTAGTAGGAGTGAGAAAAACATCACGGGGTGGTGCGCATTGTATGGGTTTGTGTTACATTACATTCACTACTAGGAGTGAGAAAAACATCACGGGGTGGTGCGCATTGTATGGGTGTGTGGTACATTACATTCACTACTAGGAGTGAGAAAAACATCACGGGGTGGTGCGCATTGTATGTGTGTGTGTTACATTACATTCACTACTAGGAGTGAGAAAAACATCACGGGGTGGTGCGCATTACATGGGTGTGTGTTACATTACATTCACTAGTAGGAGTGAGAAAAACATCACGGGGTGGTGCGCATTGAATGGGTGTGTGTTACATTACATTCACTACTAGGAGTGAGAAAAACATCACGGGGTGGTGCGCATTGTATGGGTGTGTGTTACATTACTTTCACTACTAGGAGTGAGAAAAACTTCACGGGGTGGTGCGCATTGTATGGGTGTGTGTTACATTACATTCACTACTAGGAGTGAGAAAAACATCACGGGGTGGTGCGCATTGTATGGGTGTGTGTTACATTACATTCACTAGTAGGAGTGAGAAAAACATCACGGGGTGGTGCGCATTGTATGGGTGTGTGTTACATTACATTCACTAGTAGGAGTGAGAAAAACATCACGGGGTGGTGCGCATTGTATGGGTGTGTGTTACATTACATTCACTACTAGGAGTGAGAAAAACATCACGCGGTGGTGCGCATTGTATGGGTGTGTGTTACTTTACATTCACTAGTAGGAGTGAGAAAAACATCACGGGGTGGTGCGCATTGTATGGGTGTGTGTTACATTAGATTCACTAGTAGGAGTGAGAAAAATATCACGGGGTGGTGCGCAATGTATGTGTGTGTGTTACATTAAATTCACTAGTAGGAGTGAGAAAAACATCTCGGGGTGGTGCGCATTGTATGGGTGTGTGTTACATTACATTCACTAGTAGGAGTGAGAATAACATCACGGGGTGGTGCGCATTGTATGGGTGTGTGATACATTACATTCACTACTAGGAGTGAGAAAAACATCACGGGGTGGTGCACATTGTATGGGTGTGTGTTACATTACATTCACTAGTAGGAGTGAGAAAAACATCACGGGGTGGTGCGCATGGTATGTGTGTGTGTTACATTACATTCACTACTAGGAGTGAGAAAAACATCACGGGGTGGTGCGCATTGTATGGGTGTGTGTTACATTAGATTCACTAGTAGGAGTGAGAAAAACATCACGGGGTGGTGCGCATTGTATGTGTGTGTGTTACATTACATTCACTACTAGGAGTGAGAAAAACATTACGGGGTGGTGCGCATTGCATGGGTGTGTGTTACATTACATTCACTATTAGGAGTGAGAAAAACATCACGGGGTGGTGCGCATTGTATGGGTGTGTGTTACATTACATTCACTAGTAGGAGTGAGAAAAACATCACGGGGTGGTGCGCATTGTATGGGTGTGTGTTACATTACATTCACTAGTAGGAGTGAGAAAAACATCACGGGGTGGTGCGCATTGTATGGGTGTGTGTTACATTACATTCACTAGTAGAAGTGAGAAAAACATCACGGTTTGGTGCGCATTGTATGGGTGTGTGTTACATTACATTCACTAGTAGGAGTGAGAAAAACATCACGGGGTGGTGCGCATTGTATGGGTGTGTGTTACATTACATTCACTAGTAGGAGTGAGAAAAACATCACGGGGTGGTGCGCATTGTATGGGTGTGTGTTACATTACATTCACTAGTAGGAGTGAGAAAAACATCACGGGGTGGTGGGCATTGTATGGGTGTGTGTTACATTACATTCACTAGTAGGAGTGAGAAAAACATCACGGGGTGGTGCGCATTGTATGGGTGTGTGTTACATTACATTCACTAGTAGGAGTGAGAAAAACATCACGGGGTGGTGCGCATTTTATGTGTGTGTGTTACATTACATTCACTAGTAGGCGTGAGAAAAACATCACGGGGTGGTGCGCATTGTATTGGTGTGTGTTACATTACATTCACTAGTAGGAGTGAGAAAAACATCACGGGGTGTTGCGCATTGTATGGGTGTTTGTTACATTACATTCAATAGTAGGAGTGAGAAAAACATCACGGGGTGGTGCGCATTGTATGTGTGTGTGTTACATTAGATTCACTAGTAGGAGTGAAAAAAACATCACGGGGTGGTGCGCAATGTATGTGTGTGTGTTACATTAGATTCACTAGTAGGAGTGAGAAAAACATCTCGGGGTGGTGCGCATTGTATGGGTGTGTGTTACATTACATTCACTAGTAGGAGTGAGAAAAACATCACGGGGTGGTGCGCATTGTATGGGTGTGTGTTACATTACATTCACTAGTAGGAGTGAGAAAAACATCACGGGGTGGTGCGCATTGTATGGGTGTGTGTTACATTACATTCACTACTAGGAGTGAGAAAAACATCACGGGGTGGTGCGCATTGTATGTGTGTGTGTTACATTAGATTCACTAGTAGGAGTGAGAAAAACATGACGGGGTGGTGCGCATTGTATGGGTTTGTGTTACATTACATTCACTAGTAGGTGTGAGAAAAACATCACGGGGTGGTGCGCATTTTATGGGTGTGTGTTACATTACATTCACTAGTAGGAGTGAGAAAAACATCACGGGGTGGTGCGCATTGTATGGGTGTGTGTTACATTACATTCACTAGTAGGAGTGAGAAAAACATCACGGGGTGGTGCGCATTGTATGGGTGTGTGTTACTTTACATTCACTAGTAAGAGTGAGAAAAACATCACGGGGT
The DNA here is from genome assembly GCF_034190915.1 of Cavia porcellus. Classification (NCBI taxonomy): domain Eukaryota; kingdom Metazoa; phylum Chordata; class Mammalia; order Rodentia; family Caviidae; genus Cavia; species Cavia porcellus. Next base: position 79,045 of record NW_026947728.1, on the reverse strand, counting down.
GGTGCGCATTGTATGGGTGTGTGATACATTACATTCACTACTAGGAGTGAGAAAAACATCACGGGGTGGTGCGCATTGTATGGGTGTGTGTTACATTACATTCACTAGTAGGAGTGAGAAAAACATCACGGGATGGTGCGCATTGTATGTGTGTGTGTTACATTAGATTCGCTAGTAGGAGTGAGAAAAACATCACGGGGTTGTGCGCATTGAATGTGTGTGTGTTACATTAGATTCACTAGTAGGAGTGAGATAAACATCTCGGGGTGGTGCGCATTGTATGGGTGTGTGTTACATTACATTCACTAGTAGGAGTGAGAAAACATCACGGGGTGGTGCGCATTGTATGGGTGTGTGATACATTACATTCACTACTAGGAGTGAGAAAAACATCACGGGGTGGTGCGCATTGTATGGGTGTGTGTTACATTACATTCACTAGTAGGAGTGAGAGAAACATCACGGGGTGGTGTGCATTGTATGGGTGTGTGTTACATTAGATTCACTAGTAGGAGTGAGAAAAACATCACGGGGTGGTGCGCATTGTATGTTTGTGTGTTACATTAGATTCACTAGTAGGAGTGAGAAAAACATCACGGGGTGGTGCGCATTGTATGTGTGTGTGTTACATTACATTCACTACTAGGAGTGAGAAAAACATCACGGGGTGGTGCGCATTGTATGTGTGTGTGTTACATTACATTCACTACTAGGAGTGAGAAAAACATCACGGGGTGGTGCGCATTGAATATGTGTGTGTGTTACATTACATTCACTAGTAGGAGTGAGAAAAACATCACGGGGTGGTGCGCATTGTATGGGTGTGTGTTACATTACATTCACTACTAGGAGTGAGAATAACATCACGGGGTGGTGCGCATTGTATGGGTGTGTGTTACATTACATTCACTACTAGGAGTGAGAAAAACATCACGGGGTGGTGCGCATTGTATGGGTGTGTGTTACATTACATTCACTACTAGGAGTGAGAAAAACATCACGGGGTGGTGCGCATTGTATGGGTGTGTGTTACATTACATTCACTACTAGGAGTGAGAAAAACATCACGGGGTGGTGCGCATTGTATGGGTGTGTGTTACATTACATTCACTACTAGGAGTGAGAAAAACAGCACGCGGTGGTGCGCATTGTATGGGTGTGTGTTACATTACATTCACTAGTAGGAGTGAGAAAAACATCACGGGGTGGTGCGCATTGTATTGGTGTGTGTTACATTAGATTCACTAGTAGGAGTGAGAAAAACATCACGGGGTGGTGCGCATTGTATGGGTGTGTGTTACATTACATTCACTAGTAGGAGTGAGAAAAACATCACGGGGTGGTGCGCATTGTATGGGTGTGTGTTACATTACATTCACTACTAGGAGTGAGAAAAACATCACGGGGTGGTGCGCATTGTATGTGTGTGTGTTACATTAGATTCACTAGTAGGAGTGAGAAAAACATCACGGGGTGGTGCGCATTGTATGGGTGTGTGTTACATTACATTCACTAGTAGGTGTGAGAAAAACATCACGGGGTGGTGCGCATTTTATGGGTGTGTGTTACATTACATTCACTAGTAGGAGTGAGAAAAACATAACGGGGTGGTGCGCATCGTATGGGTGTGTGTTACATTACATTCACCAGTAGGAGTGAGAAAAACATCACGGGGTGGTGCGCATTGTATGGGTGTGTGTTACTTTACATTCACTAGTAGGAGTGAGAAAAACATCACGGGGTGGTGCGCATTGTATGGGTGTGTGTTACATTACATTCACTAGTAGGAGTGAGAAAAACATCACGGGGTGGTGCGCATTGTATGGGTGTGTGTTACATTACATTCACTACTAGGAGTGAGAAAAACATCACGGGGTGGTGCGCATTGTATGGGTGTGTGTTACATTACATTCACTACTAGGAGTGAGAAAAACATCACGGGGTGGTGCGCATTGTATGGGTGTGTGTTACATTACATTCACTAGTAGGAGTGAGAAAAACATCACGGGGTGGTGCGCATTGTATGGGTGTGTGTTACATTACATTCACTACTAGGAGTGAGAAAAACAGCAGGGGTGGTGCGCATTGTATGGGTGTGTGTTACATTACATTCACTAGTAGGAGTGAGAAAAACATCACGGGGTGGTGCGCATTGTATTGGTGTGTGTTACATTAGATTCACTAGTAGGAGTGAGAAAAACATCACGGGGTGGTGCGCATTGTATGGGTGTGTGTTACATTACATTCACTAGTAGGAGTGAGAAAAACATCACGGGGTGGTGCGCATTGTATGGGTGTGTGTTACATTACATTCACTACTAGGAGTGAGAAAAACATCACGGGGTGCTGCGCATTGTATGGGTGTGTGTTACATTACATTCACTACTAGGAGTGAGAAAAACATCACGGGGTGGTGCGCATTGTATGGGTGTGTGTTACATTACATTCACTACTAGGAGTGAGAAAAACATCACGGGGTGGTGCGCATTGTATGTGTGTGTGTTACATTAGATTCACTAGTATGAGTGAGAAAAACATCACGGGGTGGTGCGCATTGTATGGGTGTGTGTTACATTACATTCACTAGTAGGATTGAGAAAAACATCACGGGGTGGTGCGCATTGTATGGGTGTGTGTTACATTACATTCACTAGTAGGAGTGAGAAAAACATCACGGGGTGGTGCACATTGTATGGGTGTGTGTTACATTACATTCACTAGTAGGAGTGAGAAAAACATCACGGGGTGGTGCGCATTGTATGGGTGTGTGTTACATTACATTCACTAGTAGGAGTGAGAAAAACATCACGGGGTGGTGCGCATTGTATGGGTGTGTGTTATATTACATTCACTAGTAGGAGTGAGAAAAACATCACGGGGTGGTGCGCATTGTATGGGTGTGTGTTACATTACATTCACTAGTAGGAGTGAGAAAAACATCACGGGGTGGTGCGCATTGTATGGGTGTGTGTTACATTACATTCACTAGTAGGAGTGAGAAAAACATCACGGGATGGTGCGCATTGTATGTGTGTGTGTTACCTTAGATTCGCTAGTAGGAGTGAGAAAAACATCACGGGGTTGTGCGCATTGAATGTGTGTGTGTTACATTAGATTCACTAGTAGGAGTGAGATAAACATCTCGGGGTGGTGCGCATTGTATGGGTGTGTGTTACATTACATTCACTAGTAGGAGTGAGAAAACATCACGGGGTGGTGCGCATTGTATGGGTGTGTGATACATTACATTCACTACTAGGAGTGAGAAAAACATCACGGGGTGGTGCGCATTGTATGGGTGTGTGTTACATTACATTCACTAGTAGGAGTGAGAGAAACATCACGGGGTGGTGCGCATTGTATGGGTGTGTGTTACATTAGATTCACTAGTAGGAGTGAGAAAAACATCACGGGGTGGTGCGCATTGTATGTGTGTGTGTTACATTAGATTCACTAGTAGGAGTGAGAAAAACATCACGGGGTGGTGCGCATTGTATGTGTGTGTGTTACATTACATTCACTACTAGGAGTGAGAAAAACATCACGGGGTGGTGCGCATTGTATGTGTGTGTGTTACATTACATTCACTACTAGGAGTGAGAAAAACATCACGGGGTGGTGCGCATTGCATGTGTGTGTGTTACATTACATTCACTAGTAGGAGTGAGAAAAACATCACGGGGTGGTGCGCATTGTATGGGTGTGTGTTACATTACATTCACTACTAGGAGTGAGAAAAACATCACGGGGTGGTGCGCATTGTATGGGTGTGTGTTACATTACATTCACTACTAGGAGTGAGAAAAACATCACGGGGTGGTGCGCATTGTATGGGTGTGTGTTACATTACATTCACTACTAGGAGTGAGAAAAACATCACGGGGTGGTGCGCATTGTATGGGTGTGTGTTACATTACATTCACTAGTAGGAGTGAGAAAAACATCACGGGGTGGTGCGCATTGTATGGGTGTGTGTTACATTACATTCACTACTAGGAGTGAGAAAAACAGCACGCGGTGGTGCGCATTGTATGGGTGTGTGTTACATTACATTCACTAGTAGGAGTGAGAAAAACATCACGGGGTGGTGCGCATTGTATTGGTGTGTGTTACATTAGATTCACTAGTAGGAGTGAGAAAAACATCACGGGGTGGTGCGCATTGTATGGGTGTGTGTTACATTACATTCACTAGTAGGAGTGAGAAAAACATCACGGGGTGGTGCGCATTGTATGGGTGTGTGTTACATTACATTCACTAGTAGGAGTGAGAAAAACATCACGGGATGGTGCGCATTGTATGTGTGTGTGTTACATTAGATTCGCTAGTAGGAGTGAGAAAAACATCACGGGGTTGTGCGCATTGAATGTGTGTGTGTTACATTAGATTCACTAGTAGGAGTGAGATAAACATCTCGGGGTGATGCGCATTGTATGGGTGTGTGTTACATTACATTCACTAGTAGGAGTGAGAAAACATCACGGGGTGGTGCGCATTGTATGGGTGTGTGATACATTACATTCACTACTAGGAGTGAGAAAAACATCACGGGGTGGTGCGCATTGTATGGGTGTGTGTTACATTACATTCACTAGTAGGAGTGAGAGAAACATCACGGGGTGGTGCGCATTGTATGGGTGTGTGTTACATTAGATTCACTAGTAGGAGTGAGAAAAACATCACGGGGTGGTGCGCATTGTATGTGTGTGTGTTACATTAGATTCACTAGTAGGAGTGAGAAAAACATCACGGGGTGGTGCGCATTGTATGTGTGTGTGTTACATTACATTCACTACTAGGAGTGAGAAAAACATCACGGGGTGGTGCGCATTGTATGTGTGTGTGTTACATTACATTCACTACTAGGAGTGAGAAAAACATCACGGGGTGGTGCGCATTGCATGTGTGTGTGTTACATTACATTCACTAGTAGGAGTGAGAAAAACATCACGGGGTGGTGCGCATTGTATGGGTGTGTGTTACATTACATTCACTACTAGGAGTGAGAAAAACATCACGGGGTGGTGCGCATTGTATGGGTGTGTGTTACATTACATTCATTACTAGGAGTGAGAAAAACATCACGGGGTGGTGCGCATTGTATGGGTGTGTGTTACATTACATTCACTACTAGGAGTGAGAAAAACATCACGGGGTGGTGCGCATTGTATGGGTGTGTGTTACATTACATTCACTAGTAGGAGTGAGAAAAACATCACGGGGTGGTGCGCATTGTATGGGTGTGTGTTACATTACATTCACTACTAGGAGTGAGAAAAACAGCACGCGGTGGTGCGCATTGTATGGGTGTGTGTTACATTACATTCACTAGTAGGAGTGAGAAAAACATCACGGGGTGGTGCGCATTGTATTGGTGTGTGTTACATTAGATTCACTAGTAGGAGTGAGAAAAACATCACGGGGTGGTGCGCATTGTATGGGTGTGTGTTACATTACATTCACTAGTAGGAGTGAGAAAAACATCACGGGGTGGTGCGCATTGTATGGGTGTGTGTTACATTACATTCACTACTAGGAGTGAGAAAAACATCACGGGGTGGTGCGCATTGTATGTGTGTGTGTTACATTAGATTCACTAGTAGGAGTGAGAAAAACATCACGGGGTGGTGCGCATTGTATGGGTGTGTGTTACATTACATTCACTAGTAGGTGTGAGAAAAACATCACGGGGTGGTGCGCATTTTATGGGTGTGTGTTACATTACATTCACTAGTAGGAGTGAGAAAAACATCACGGGGTGGTGCGCATCGTATGGGTGTGTGTTACATTACATTCACCAGTAGGAGTGAGAAAAACATCACAGGGTGGTGCGCATTGTATGGGTGTGTGTTACTTTACATTCACTAGTAGGAGTGAGAAAAACATCACGGGGTGGTGCGCATTGTATGGGTGTGTGTTACATTACATTCACTAGTAGGAGTGAGAAAAACATCACGGGGTGGTGCGCATTGTATGGGTGTGTGTTACATTACATTCACTACTAGGAGTGAGAAAAACATCACGGGGTGGTGCGCATTGTATGGGTGTGTGTTACATTACATTCACTACTAGGAGTGAGAAAAACATCACGGGGTGGTGCGCATTGTATGGGTGTGTGTTACATTACATTCACTAGTAGGAGTGAGAAAAACATCACGGGGTGGTGCGCATTGTATGGGTGTGTGTTACATGACATTCACTACTAGGAGTGAGAAAAACAGCAGGGGTGGTGCGCATTGTATGGGTGTGTGTTACATTACATTCACTAGTAGGAGTGAGAAAAACATCACGGGGTGGTGCGCATTGTATTGGTGTGTGTTACATTAGATTCACTAGTAGGAGTGAGAAAAACATCACGGGGTGGTGCGCATTGTATGGGTGTGTGTTACATTACATTCACTAGTAGGAGTGAGAAAAACATCACGGGGTGGTGCGCATTGTATGGGTGTGTGTTACATTACATTCACTACTAGGAGTGAGAAAAACATCACGGGGTGCTGCGCATTGTATGGGTGTGTGTTACATTACATTCACTACTAGGAGTGAGAAAAACATCACGGGGTGGTGCGCATTGTATGGGTGTGTGTTACATTACATTCACTACTAGGAGTGAGAAAAACATCACGGGGTGGTGCGCATTGTATGTGTGTGTGTTACATTAGATTCACTAGTATGAGTGAGAAAAACATCACGGGGTGGTGCGCATTGTATGGGTGTGTGTTACATTACATTCACTAGTAGGATTGAGAAAAACATCACGGGGTGGTGCGCATTGTATGGGTGTGTGTTACATTACATTCACTAGTAGGAGTGAGAAAAACATCACGGGGTGGTGCGCATTGTATGGGTGTGTGTTACATTACATTCACTAGTAGGAGTGAGAAAAACATCACGGGGTGGTGCGCATTGTATGGGTGTGTGTTACATTACATTCACTACTAGGAGTGAGAAAAACATCACGGGGTGGTGCGCATTGTATGGGTGTGTGTTATATTACATTCACTAGTAGGAGTGAGAAAAACATCACGGGGTGGTGCGCATTGTATGGGTGTGTGTTACATTACATTCACTAGTAGGAGTGAGAAAAACATCACGGGGTGGTGCGCATTGTATGGGTGTGTGTTACATTACATTCACTAGTAGGAGTGAGAAAAACATCACGGGGTGGTGGGCATTGTATGGGTGTGTGTTACATTACATTCACTACTAGGAGTGAGAAAAACATCACGGGGTGGTGCGCATTGTATGGGTGTGTGTTACATTACATTCACTACTAGGAGTGAGAAAAACATCACGGGGTGGTGCGCATCGTATGGGTGTGTGTTACATTACATTCACTACTAGGAGTGAGAAAAACATCCCGGGGTGGTGCGCATCGTATGGGTGTGTGTTACATTACATTCACTAGTAGGAGTGAGAAAAACATCAAGGGGTGGTGCCCATCGTATGGGTGTGTGTTACATTACATTCACAACTAGGAGTGAGAAAAACATCACGGGGTGGTGCGCATCGTATGGGTGTGTGTTACATTACATTCACTAGTAGGAGTGAGAAAAACATCACGGGGTGGTGCGCATCGTATGGGTGTGTGTTACATTACATTCACTAGTAGGAGTGAGAAAAACATCACGGGGTGGTGCGCATCGTAAAGGTGTGTGTTACATTACATTCACTAGTAGGAGTGAGAAAAACATCACGGGGTGGTGCGCATCGTATGGGTGTGTGTTACATTACATTCACTAGTAGGAGTGAGAAAAACATCACGGGGTGGTGCGCATCGTATGGGTGTGTGTTACATTACATTCACTACTAGGAGTGAGAAAAACATCACGGGGTGGTGCGCATTGTATGGGTGTGTGTTACGTTAGATTCACTAGTAGGAGTGAGAAAAACATCACGGGGTGGTGCGCAATGTATGGGTGTGTGTTACGTTAGATTCACTAGTAGGAGTGAGAAAAACATCACGGGGTGGTGCGCATTGTATGGGTGTGTGTTACATTACATTCACTACTAGGAGTGAGAAAAACATCACGGGGTGGTGCGCATTGTATGGGTGTGTGTTACATTACATTCACTAGTAGGAGTGAGAAAAACATCACGGGGTGGTGCGCATTGTATGGGTGTGTGTTACATTACATTCACTACTAGGAATGAGAAAAACATCACGCGGTGGTGCGCATTGTATGGGTGTGTGTTACATTACATTCACTAGTAGGAGTGAGAAAAACATCACGGGGTGGTGCGCATTGTATGGGTGTGTGTTACATTACATTCACTAGTAGGAGTGAGAAAAACATCAAGGGGTGGTGCGCATTGTATGGGTGTGTGTTACATTACATTCACTAGTAGGAGTGAGAAAAACATCACGGGGTGGTGCGCATTGTATGGGTGTGTGTTACATTACATTCACCAGTAGGAGTGAGAAAAACATCACGGGGTGGTGCGCATTGTATGGGTGTGTGTTACATTGCATTCACCAGTAGGAGTGAGAAAAACATCACGGGGTGGTGCGCATTGTATGGGTGTGTGTTACATTACATTCACTACTAGGAGTGAGAAAAACATCACGGGGTGGTGCGCATTGTATGGGTGTGTGTTACATTACATTCAATAGTAGGAGTGAGAAAAACATCACGGGGTGGTGCGCATTGTATGGGTGTGTGTTACATTACATTCACTAGTAGGAGTGAGAAAAACATCACGGGGTGGTGCGCATTGTATGGGTGTGTGTTAAATTACATTCACTAGTAGGAGTGAGAAAAACATCACGGGGTGGTGCGCATTGTATGGGTGTGTGTTACATTACATTCACTAGTAGGAGTGAGAAAAACATCACGGGGTGGTGCGCATTGTATGGGTGTGCGTTACATTACATTCACTAGTAGGAGTGAGAAAAACATCACGGGGTGGTGCGCATTGTATGGGTGTGCGTTACATTACATTCACTAGTAGGAGTGAGAAAAACATCACGGGGTGGTGCGCATTGTATGGGTGTGTGTTACATTACATTCACTAGTAGGAGTGAGAAAAACATCACGGGGTGGTGCGCATTGTATGGGTGTGTGTTACATTACATTCACTAGTAGGAGTGAGAAAAACATCACGGGGTGGTGCGCATTGTATGGGTGTGTGTTACATTACATTCACTACTAGGAGTGAGAAAAACATAACGGGGTGGTGCGCATTGTATGGGTGTGTGTTACATTAGATTCACTAGTAGGAGTGAGAAAAACATCACGGGGTGGTGCGCATTGTATGGGTGTGTGTTACATTAGATTCACTAGTAGGAGTGAGAAAAACATCACGGGGTGGTGCGCATTGTATGGGTGTGTGTTACATTACATTCACTACTAGGAGTGAGAAAAACATCACGGGGTGGTGCGCATTGTATGGGTGTGTGTTACATTACATTCACTACTAGGAGTGAGAAAAACATCACGGGGTGGTGCGCATTGTATGGGTGTGTGTTACATTACATTCACTAGTAGGAGTGAGAAAAACATCACGGGGTGGTGCGCATTGTATGGGTGTGTGTTACATTACATTCACTACTAGGAGTGAGAAAAACATCACGGGGTGGTGCGCATTGTATGGGTGTGTGTTACATTACATTCACTAGTAGGAGTGAGAAAAACATCACGGGGTGGTGCGCATTGTATGGGTGTGTGTTACATTACATTCACTACTAGGAGTGAGAAAAACATCACGCGGTGGTGCGCATTGTATGGGTGTGTGTTACATTACATTCACTAGTAGGAGTGAGAAAAACATCACGGGGTGGTGCGCATTGTATTGGTGTGTGTTACATTAGATTCACTAGTAGGAGTGAGAAAAACATCACGGGGTGGTGCGCATTGTATGGGTGTGTGTTACATTACATTCACTAGTAGGAGTGAGAAAAACATCACGGGGTGGTGCGCATTGTATGGGTGTGTGTTACATTACATTCACTAGTAGGAGTGAGAAAAACATCACGGGGTGGTGCGCATTGTATGGGTGTGTGTTACATTACATTCACTACTAGGAGTGAGAAAAACATCACGGGGTGCTGCGCATTGTATGGGTGTGTGTTACATTACATTCACTACTAGGAGTGAGAAAAACATCACGGGGTGGTGCGCATTGTATGGGTGTGTGTTACATTACATTCACTACTAGGAGTGAGAAAAACATCACGGGGTGGTGCGCATTGTATGTGTGTGTGTTACATTAGATTCACTAGTATGAGTGAGAAAAACATCACGGGGTGGTGCGCATTGTATGGGTGTGTGTTACATTACATTCACTAGTAGGATTGAGAAAAACATCACGGGGTGGTGCGCATTGTATGGGTGTGTGTTACATTACATTCACTAGTAGGAGTGAGAAAAACATCACGGGGTGGTGCGCATTGTATGGGTGTGTGTTACATTACATTCACTAGTAGGAGTGAGAAAAACATCACGGGGTGGTGCGCATTGTATGGGTGTGTGTTACATTACATTCACTACTAGGAGTGAGAAAAACATCACGGGGTGGTGCGCATTGTATGGGTGTGTGTTATATTACATTCACTAGTAGGAGTGAGAAAAACATCACGGGGTGGTGCGCATTGTATGGGTGTGTGTTACATTACATTCACTAGTAGGAGTGAGAAAAACATCACGGGGTGGTGCGCATTGTATGGGTGTGTGTTACATTACATTCACTAGTAGGAGTGAGAAAAACATCACGGGGTGGTGGGCATTGTATGGGTGTGTGTTACATTACATTCACTACTAGGAGTGAGAAAAACATCACGGGGTGGTGCGCATTGTATGGGTGTGTGTTACATTACATTCACTACTAGGAGTGAGAAAAACATCACGGGGTGGTGCGCATCGTATGGGTGTGTGTTACATTACATTCACTACTAGGAGTGAGAAAAACATCACGGGGTGGTGCGCATCGTATGGGTGTGTGTTACATTACATTCACTAGTAGGAGTGAGAAAAACATCAAGGGGTGGTGCCCATCGTATGGGTGTGTGTTACATTACATTCACAACTAGGAGTGAGAAAAACATCACGGGGTGGTGCGCATCGTATGGGTGTGTGTTACATTACATTCACTAGTAGGAGTGAGAAAAACATCACGGGGTGGTGCGCATCGTATGGGTGTGTGTTACATTACATTCACTAGTAGGAGTGAGAAAAACATCACGGGGTGGTGCGCATCGTAAAGGTGTGTGTTACATTACATTCACTAGTAGGAGTGAGAAAAACATCACGGGGTGGTGCGCATCGTATGGGTGTGTGTTACATTACATTCACTAGTAGGAGTGAGAAAAACATCACGGGGTGGTGCGCATCGTATGGGTGTGTGTTACATTACATTCACTACTAGGAGTGAGAAAAACATCACGGGGTGGTGCGCATTGTATGGGTGTGTGTTACGTTAGATTCACTAGTAGGAGTGAGAAAAACATCACGGGGTGGTGCGCAATGTATGGGTGTGTGTTACGTTAGATTCACTAGTAGGAGTGAGAAAAACATCACGGGGTGGTGCGCATTGTATGGGTGTGTGTTACATTACATTCACTACTAGGAGTGAGAAAAACATCACGGGGTGGTGCGCATTGTATGGGTGTGTGTTACATTACATTCACTAGTAGGAGTGAGAAAAACATCACGGGGTGGTGCGCATTGTATGGGTGTGTGTTACATTACATTCACTACTAGGAATGAGAAAAACATCACGCGGTGGTGCGCATTGTATGGGTGTGTGTTACATTACATTCACTAGTAGGAGTGAGAAAAACATCACGGGGTGGTGCGCATTGTATGGGTGTGTGTTACATTACATTCACTAGTAGGAGTGAGAAAAACATCAAGGGGTGGTGCGCATTGTATGGGTGTGTGTTACATTACATTCACTAGTAGGAGTGAGAAAAACATCACGGGGTGGTGCGCATTGTATGGGTGTGTGTTACATTACATTCACCAGTAGGAGTGAGAAAAACATCACGGGGTGGTGCGCATTGTATGGGTGTGTGTTACATTGCATTCACCAGTAGGAGTGAGAAAAACATCACGGGGTGGTGCGCATTGTATGGGTGTGTGTTACATTACATTCACTACTAGGAGTGAGAAAAACATCACGGGGTGGTGCGCATTGTATGGGTGTGTGTTACATTACATTCAATAGTAGGAGTGAGAAAAACATCACGGGGTGGTGCGCATTGTATGGGTGTGTGTTACATTACATTCACTAGTAGGAGTGAGAAAAACATCACGGGGTGGTGCGCATTGTATGGGTGTGTGTTAAATTACATTCACTAGTAGGAGTGAGAAAAACATCACGGGGTGGTGCGCATTGTATGGGTGTGTGTTACATTACATTCACTAGTAGGAGTGAGAAAAACATCACGGGGTGGTGCGCATTGTATGGGTGTGCGTTACATTACATTCACTAGTAGGAGTGAGAAAAACATCACGGGGTGGTGCGCATTGTATGGGTGTGCGTTACATTACATTCACTAGTAGGAGTGAGAAAAACATCACGGGGTGGTGCGCATTGTATGGGTGTGTGTTACATTACATTCACTAGTAGGAGTGAGAAAAACATCACGGGGTGGTGCGCATTGTATGGGTGTGTGTTACATTACATTCACTAGTAGGAGTGAGAAAAACATCACGGGGTGGTGCGCATTGTATGGGTGTGTGTTACATTACATTCACTACTAGGAGTGAGAAAAACATAACGGGGTGGTGCGCATTGTATGGGTGTGTGTTACATTAGATTCACTAGTAGGAGTGAGAAAAACATCACGGGGTGGTGCGCATTGTATGGGTGTGTGTTACATTAGATTCACTAGTAGGAGTGAGAAAAACATCACGGGGTGGTGCGCATTGTATGGGTGTGTGTTACATTACATTCACTACTAGGAGTGAGAAAAACATCACGGGGTGGTGCGCATTGTATGGGTGTGTGTTACATTACATTCACTACTAGGAGTGAGAAAAACATCACGGGGTGGTGCGCATTGTATGGGTGTGTGTTACATTACATTCACTAGTAGGAGTGAGAAAAACATCACGGGGTGGTGCGCATTGTATGGGTGTGTGTTACATTACATTCACTACTAGGAGTGAGAAAAACATCACGGGGTGGTGCGCATTGTATGGGTGTGTGTTACATTACATTCACTAGTAGGAGTGAGAAAAACATCACGGGGTGGTGCGCATTGTATGGGTGTGTGTTACATTACATTCACTACTAGGAGTGAGAAAAACATCACGCGGTGGTGCGCATTGTATGGGTGTGTGTTACATTACATTCACTAGTAGGAGTGAGAAAAACATCACGGGGTGGTGCGCATTGTATTGGTGTGTGTTACATTAGATTCACTAGTAGGAGTGAGAAAAACATCACGGGGTGGTGCGCATTGTATGGGTGTGTGTTACATTACATTCACTAGTAGGAGTGAGAAAAACATCACGGGGTGGTGCGCATTGTATGGGTGTGTGTTACATTACATTCACTACTAGGAGTGAGAAAAACATCACGGGGTGGTGCGCATTGTATGGGTGTGTGTTACATTACATTCACTAGTAGGAGTGAGAAAAACATCACGGGGTGGTGCGCATTGTATGGGTGTGTGTTACATTACATTCACTAGTAGGAGTGAGAAAAACATCACGGGGTGGTGCGCATCGTATGGGTGTGTGTTACATTACATTCACTAGTAGGAGTGAGAAAAACATCACGAGGTGGTGCGCATTGTATGGCTGTGTGTTACATTACATTCACTAGTAGGAGTGAGAAAAACATCAAGGGGTGGTGCGCATTGTATGGGTGTGTGTTACATTACATTCACTACTAGGAGTGAGAAAAACATCACGGGGTGGTGCGCATTGTATGGGTGTGTGTTACATTACATTCACTAGTAGGAGTGAGAAAAACATCACGGGGTGGTGCGCATTGTATGGGTGTGTGTTACATTACATTCACTAGTAGGAGTGAGAAAAACATCACGGGGTGGTGCGCATTGTATGGGTGTGTGTTACATTACATTCACTAGTAGGAGTGAGAAAAACATCACGGGGTGGTGCGCATTGTATGGGTGTGTGTTACATTACATTCACTAGTAGGAGTGAGAAAAACATCACGGGGTGGTGCGCATTGTATGGGTGTGTGTTACATTACATTCACTAGTAGGAGTGAGAAAAACATCACGGGGTGGTGCGCATTGTATGGGTGTGTGTTACATTACATTCACTACTAGGAGTGAGAAAAACATCACGGGGTGGTGCGCATTGTATGGGTGTGTGTTACATTACATTCACTAGTAGGAGTGAGAAAAACATCACGGGGTGGTGCGCATTGTATGGGTGTGTGTTACATTACATTCACTAGTAGGAGTGAGAAAAACATCACGGGGTGGTGCGCATTGTATGGGTGTGTGTTACATTACATTCACTAGTAGGAGTGAGAAAAACATCACGGCGTGGTGCGCATTGTATGGGTGTGTGTTACATTACATTCACTAGTAGGAGTGAGAAAAACATCACGGGGTGGTGCGCCTTGTATGGGTGTGTGTTACATTACATTCACTAGTAGGAGTGAGAAAAACATCACGGGGTGGTGCGCATTGTATGGGTGTGTGTTACATTACATTCACTAGTAGGAGTGAGAAAAACATCACGGGGTGGTGCGCATTGTATGGGTGTGTGTTACATTACATTCACTACTAGGAGTGAGAAAAACATCACGCGGTGGTGCGCATTGTATGGGTGTGTGTTACATTACATTCACTACTAGGAGTGAGAAAAACATCACGCGGTGGTGTGCATTGTATGGGTGTGTGTTACATTACATTCACTAGTAGGAGTGAGAAAAACATCACGGGGTGGTGCGCATTGTATTGGTGTGTGTTACATTACATTCACTAGTAGGAGTGAGAAAAACATCACGGGGTGGTGCGCATTGTATGGGTGTGTGTTACATTACATTCACTAGTAGGAGTGAGAAAAACATCACGGGGTGGTGCGCATTGTATGTGTGTGTGTTACATTACATTCACTACTAGGAGTGAGAAAAACATCACGGGGTGGTGCGCATTGTATGGGTGTGTGTTACATTACAATCACTACTAGGAGTGAGAAAAACATCACGGGGTGGTGTGCATTGTATGGGTGTGTGTTACATTACATTCACTAGTAGGAGTGAGAAAAACATCACGGGGTGGTGCGCATTGTATGGGTGTGTGTTACATTACATTCACTACTAGGAGTGAGAAAAACATCACGGGGTGGTGTGCATTGTATGGGTGTGTGTTACATTACATTCACTAGTAGGAGTGAGAAAAACATCACGGGGTGGTGCGCATTGTATTGGTGTGTGTTACATTAGATTCACTAGTAGGAGTGAGAAAAACATCACGGGGTGGTGCGCATTGTATGGGTGTGTGTTACATTACATTCACTAGTAGGAGTGAGAAAAACATCACGGGGTGGTGCGCATTGTATGGGTGTGTGTTACATTATATTCACTACTAGGAGTGAGAAAAACATCACGGGGTGGTGCGCATTGTATGGGTGTGTGTTACATTACATTCACTAGTAGGAGTGAGAAAAACATCACGGGGTGGTGCGCATTGTATGGGTGTGTGTTACATTACATTCACTACTAGGAGTGAGAAAAACATCACGGGGTGGTGCGCATTGTATGTGTGTGTGTTACATTAGATTCACTAGTAGGACTGAGAAAAACATCACGGGGTGGTGCGCATTGTATGGGTGTGTGTTACATTACATTCACTAGTAGGAGTAAGAAAAACATCACGGGGTGGTGCGCATTGTATGGGTGTGTGTTACATTACATTCACTAGTAGGAGTGAGAAAAACATCACGGGGTGGTGCGCATTGTATGGGTGTGTGTTACATTACATTCACTACTAGGAGTGAGAAAAACATCACGGGGTGGTGCGCATTTTATGGGTGTGTGTTACATTACATTCACTACTAGGAGTGAGAAAAACATCACGGGGTGGTGCGCATTGTATGGGTGTGTGTTACATTACATTCACTAGTAAGAGTGAGAAAAACATCACGGGGTGGTACGCATCGTATGGGTGTGTGTTACATTACATTCACTAGTAGGAGTGAGAAAAACATCACGGGGTGGTGCGCATCGTATGGGTGTGTGTTACATTACATTCACTAGTAGGAGTGAGAAAAACATCACGGGGTGGTGCGCATTGTATGGGTGTGTGTTACATTACATTCACTAGTAGGAGTGAGAAAAACATCACGGGGTGGTGCGCATTGTATGGGTGTGTGTTACATTACATTCACTAGTAGGAGTGAGAAAAACATCACGGGGTGGTGCGCATTGCATGGGTGTGTGTTACATTACATTCACTAGTAGGAGTGAGAAAAACATCAAGGGGTGGTGCGCATTGTATGGGTGTGTGTTACATTACATTCACTACTAGGAGTGAGAAAAACATCACGGGGTGGTGCGCATTGTATGGGTGTGTGTTACATTACATTCACTAGTAGGAGTGAGAAAAATATCACGGGGTGGTGCGCATTGTATGGGTGTGTGTTACATTACATTCACTAGTAGGAGTGAGAAAAACATCACGGGGTGGTGCGCATTGTATGGGTGTGTGTTACATTACATTCACTAGTAGGAGTGACAAAAACATCACGGGGTGGTGCGCATTGTATGGGTGTGTGTTACATTACATTCACTAGTAGGAGTGAGAAAAACATCACGGGGTGGTGCGCATTGTATGGGTGTGTGTTACATTACATTCACTAGTAGGAGTGAGAAAAACATCACGGGATGGTGCGCATTGTATGGGTGTGTGTTACATTACATTCACTAGTAGGAGTGAGAAAAACATCACGGGGTGGTGCGCATTGTATGGGTGTGTGTTACATTACATTCACTAGTAGGAGTGAGAAAAACATCACGCGGTGGTGCGCATTGCATGGGTGTGTGTTACATTACATTCACTAGTAGGAGTGAGAAAAACATCACGGTGTGGTGCGCATTGCATGGGTGTGTGTTACATTATATTCACTAGTAGGAGTCAGAAAAACATCACGGGGTGGTGCGCATTGCATGGGTGTGTGTTACATTACATTCACTAGTAGGAGTGAGAAAAACATCACGGGGTGGTGCGCATTGTATGGGTGTGTGTTACATTACATTCACTAGTAGGAGTGAGAAAAACATCACGGGGTGGTGCGCATTGTATGGGTGTGTGTTACATTACATTCACTACTAGGAGTGAGAAAAACATCACGGGGTGGTGCGCATTGTATGGGTGTGTGTTACATTACATTCACTACTAGGAGTGAGAAAAACATCACGGGGTGGTGCGCATTGTATGGGTGTGTGTTACATTACATTCACTAGTAGGAGTGAGAAAAACATCACGGGGTGGTGCGCATCGTATGGGTGTGTGTTACATTACATTCACTAGTAGGAGTGAGGAAAACATCACGGGGTGGTGCGCATCGTATGGGTGTGTGATACATTACATTCACTAGTAGGAGTGAGAAAAACATCACGGGGTGGTGCGCATTGTATGGGTGTGTGTTACATTACATTCACTACTAGGAGTGAGAAAAACATCACGCGGTGGTGCGCATTGTATGGGTGTGTGTTACATTACATTCACTAGTAGGAGTGAGAAAAACATCACGGGGTGGTGCGCATTGTATTGGTGTGTGTTACATTAGATTCACTAGTAGGAGTGAGAAAAACATCACGGGGTGGTGCGCATTGTATGGGTGTGTGTTACATTACATTCACTAGTAGGAGTGAGAAAAACATCACGGGGTGGTGCGCATTGTATGGGTGTGTGTTACATTACATTCACTACTAGGAGTGAGAAAAACATCACGGGGTGGTGCGCATTGTATGGGTGTGTGTTACATTACATTCACTAGTAGGAGTGAGAAAAACATCACGGGGTGGTGCGCATTGTATGGGTGTGTGTTACATTACATTCACTACTAGGAGTGAGAAAAACATCACGGGGTGGTGCGCATCGTATGGGTGTGTGTTACATTACATTCACTAGTAGGAGTGAGAAAAACATCACGGGGTGGTGCGCATTGTATGGGTGTGTGTTACATTACATTCACTAGTAGGAGTGAGAAAAACATCAAGTGGTGGTGCGCATTGTATGGGTGTGTGTTACATTACATTCACTACTAGGAGTGAGAAAAAACATCAAGGGGTGGTGCGCATTGTATGGGTGTGTGTTACATTACATTCACTACTAGGAGTGAGAAAAACATCACGGGGTGGTGCGCATTGTATGGGTGTGTGTTACATTACATTCACTAGTAGGAGTGAGAAAAACATCACGGGGTGGTGCGCATTGTATGGGTGTGTGTTACATTACATTCACTAGTAGGAGTGAGAAAAACATCACGGGGTGGTGCGCATTGTATGGGTGTGTGTTACATTACATTCACTAGTAGGAGTGAGAAAAACATCACGTGGTGGTGCGCATTGTATGGGTGTGTGTTACATTACATTCACTAGTAGGAGTGAGAAAAACATCACGGGGTGGTGCGCATTGTATGGGTGTGTGTTACATTACATTCACTAGTAGGAGTGAGAAAAACATCACGGGGTGGTGCGCATTGTATGGGTGTGTGTTACATTACATTCACTAGTAGGAGTGAGAAAAACATCACGGGGTGGTGCGCATTGTATGGGTGTGTGTTACATTACATTCACTAGTAGGAGTGAGAAAAACATCACGGGGTGGTGCGCATTGTATGGGTGTGTGTTACATTACATTCACTAGTAGGAGTGAGAAAAACATCACGGGGTGGTGCGCATTGTATGGGTGTGTGTTACATTACATTCACTAGTAGGAGTGAGAAAAACATCACGGGGTGGTGCGCATTGTATGGGTGTGTGTTACATTACATTCACTACTAGGAGTGAGAAAAACATCACGGGGTGGTGCGCATTGTATGGGTGTGTGTTACATTACAATCACTACTAGGAGTGAGAAAAACATCACGGGGTGGTGCGCATTGTATGGGTGTGTGTTACATTACATTCACTAGTAGGAGTGAGAAAAACATCACGGGGGTGGTGCGCATTGTATGGGTGTGTGTTACATTACATTCACTACTAGGAGTGAGAAAAACATCACGGGGTGGTGTGCATTGTATGGGTGTGTGTTACATTACATTCACTAGTAGGAGTGAGAAAAACATCACGGGTGGTGCGCATTGTATTGGTGTGTGTTACATTAGATTCACTAGTAGGAGTGAGAAAAACATCACGGGGTGGTGCGCATTGTATGGGTGTGTGTTACATTACATTCACTAGTAGGAGTGAGAAAAACATCACGGGGTGGTGCGCATTGTATGGGTGTGTGTTACATTACATTCACTACTAGGAGTGAGAAAACATCACGGGGTGGTGCGCATTGTATGGGTGTGTGTTACATTACATTCACTAGTAGGAGTGAGAAAAACATCACGGGGTGGTGCGCATTGTATGGGTGTGTGTTACATTACATTCACTACTAGGAGTGAGAAAAACATCACGGGGTGGTGCGCATTGTATGTGTGTGTGTTACATTAGATTCACTAGTAGGAGTGAGAAAAACATCACGGGGTGGTGCGCATTGTATGGGTGTGTGTTACATTACATTCACTAGTAGGAGTGAGAAAAACATCACGGGGTGGTGCGCATTGTATGGGTGTGTGTTACATTACATTCACTAGTAGGAGTGAGAAAAACATCACGGGGTGGTGCGCATTGTATGGGTGTGTGTTACATTACATTCACTACTAGGAGTGAGAAAAACATCACGGGGTGGTGCGCATTGTATGGGTGTGTGTTACATTACATTCACTACTAGGAGTGAGAAAAACATCACGGGGTGGTGCGCATCGTATGGGTGTGTGTTACATTACATTCACTAGTAAGAGTGAGAAAAACATCACGGGGTGGTACGCATCGTATGGGTGTGTGTTACATTACATTCACTAGTAGGAGTGAGAAAAACATCACGGGGTGGTGCGCATCGTATGGGTGTGTGTTACATTACATTCACTAGTAGGAGTGAGAAAAACATCACGGGGTGGTGCGCATTGTATGGGTGTGTGTTACATTACATTCACTAGTAGGAGTGAGAAAAACATCACGGGGTGGTGCGCATTGTATGGGTGTGTGTTACATTGCATTCACTAGTAGGAGTGAGAAAAACATCACGGGGTGGTGCGCATTGCATGGGTGTGTGTTACATTACATTCACTAGTAGGAGTGAGAAAAACATCAAGGGGTGGTGCGCATTGTATGGGTGTGTGTTACATTACATTCACTACTAGGAGTGAGAAAAACGTCACGGGGTGGTGCGCATTGTATGGGTGTGTGTTACATTACATTCACTAGTAGGAGTGAGAAAAACATCACGGGGTGGTGCGCATTGTATGGGTGTGTGTTACATTACATTCACTAGTAGGAGTGAGAAAAACATCACGGGGTGGTGCGCATTGTATGGGTGTGTGTTACATTACATTCACTAGTAGGAGTGAGAAAAACATCACGGGGTGGTGCGCATTGTATGGGTGTGTGTTACATTACATACACTAGTTGGAGTGAGAAAAACATCACGGGGTGGTGCGCATTGTATGGGTGTGTGTTACATTACATTCACTAGTAGGAGTGAGAAAAACATCACGGGGTGGTGCGCATCGTATGGGTGTGTGTTACATTACATTCACTAGTAGGAGTGAGAAAAACATCACGGGGTGGTGCGCATTGTATGGGTGCGTGATACATTACATTCACTAGTAGGAGTGAGAAAAACATCACGGGGTGGTGCGCATTGTATGGGTGTGTGTTACATTACATACACTAGTTGGAGTGAGAAAAACATCACGGGGTGGTGCGCATTGTATGGGTGTGTGTTACATTACATTCACTAGTAGGAGTGAGAAAAACATCACGGGGTGGTGCGCATTGTATGGGTGTGTGTTACATTACATTCACCAGTAGGAGTGAGAAAAACATCACGGGGTGGTGCGCATCGTATGGGTGTGTGTTACATTACATTCACTAGTAGGAGTGAGAAAAACATCACGGGGTGGTGCGCATAGTATGGGTGCGTGTTACATTACATTCACTAGTAGGAGTGAGAAAACATCACGGGGTGGTGCGCATCGTATGGGTGCGTGTTACATTACATTCACTAGTAGGAGTAAGAAAAACATCACGGGGTGGTGCGCATCGTATGGGTGCGTGTTACATTACATTCACTTCTAGGAGTGAGAAAAACATCACGGGGTGGTGCGCATCGTATGGGTGTGTGTTACATTACATTCACTAGTAGGAGTGAGAAAAACATCACGGGGTGGTGCGCATTGTATGTGTGTGTGTTACATTAGATTCAGTAGTAGGAGTGAGAAAAACATCACGGGGTGGTGCGCATTGTATGGGTGTGTGTTACATTACATTCACTAGTAGGAGTGAGAAAAACATCACGGGGTGGTGCGCATTGTATGGGTGTGTGTTACATTACATTCACTACTAGGAGTGAGAAAAACATCACGGGGTGGTGCGCATTGTATGGGTGTGTGTTACATTACATTCACTACTAGGAGTGAGAAAAACATCACGGGGTGGTGCGCATTGTATGGGTGTGTGTTACATTACATTCACTAGTAGGAGTGAGAAAAACATCACGGGGTGGTGCGCATTGTATGTGTGTGTGTTACATTACATTCACTACTAGGAGTGAGAAAAACATCACGGGGTGGTACGCATTGTATGGGTGTTTGTTACATTACATTCACTACTAGGAGTGAGAAAAACATCACGGGGTGGTGCGAATTGTATGGGTGTGTGTTACATTACATTCACTAGTAGGAGTGAGAAAAACATCACGGGGTGGTGCGCATTGTATGGGTGTGTGTTACATTACATTCACTAGTAGGAGTGAGAAAAACATCACGGGGTGGTGCGCATCGTATGGGTGTGTGTTACATTACATTCACTAGTAGGAGTGAGAAAAACATCACGGGGTGGTGCGCATTGTATGGGTGTGTGTTACATTACATTCACTAGTAGGAGTGAGAAAAACATCACGGGGTGGTGCGCATTGTATGGGTGTGTGTTACATTACATTCAATCCTAGGAGTGAGAAAAACATCAAGGGGTGGTGCGCATTGTATGGGTGTGTGTTACATTACATTCACTAGTAGGAGTGAGAAAAACATCAAGGGGTGGTGCGCATTGTATTGGTGTGTGTTACATTACATTCACTACTAGGAGTGAGAAAAACATCACGGGGTCGTGCGCATTGTATGGGTGTGTGTTACATTACATTCACTAGTAGGAGTGAGAAAAACATCACGGGGTGGTGCGCATTGTATGGGTGTGTGTTACATTACATTCACTAGTAGGAGTGAGAAAAACATCACGGGGTGGTGCGCATTGTATGGGTGTGTGTTACATTACATTCACTAGTAGGAGTGAGAAAAACATCACGGGGTGGTGCGCATTGTATGGGTGTGTGTTACATTACATTCACTAGTAGGAGTGAGAAAAACATCACGGGGTGGTGCGCATTGTATGGGTGTGTGTTACATTACATTCACTAGTAGGAGTGAGAAAAACATCACGGGGTGGTGCGCATTGTATGGGTGTGTGTTACATTACATTCACTAGTAGGAGTGAGAAAAACATCACGGTGTGGTGCGCATTGTATGGGTGTGTGTTACATTACATTCACTAGTAGGAGTGAGAAAAACATCACGGGGTGGTGCACATTGTATGGGTGTGTGTTACATTACATTCACTAGTAGGAGTGAGAAAAACATCACGGGGTGGTGCGCATCGTATGGGTGTGTGTTACATTATATTCACTAGTAGGAGTGAGAAAAACATCACGGTGTGGTGCGCATCGTATGGGTGTGTGTTACATTACATTCACTAGTAGGAGTGAGAAAAACATCACGGGGTGGTGCGCATCGTATGGGTGTGTGTTACATTACATTCACTAGTAGGAGTGAGAAAAACATCACGGGGTGGTGCGCATTGTATGGGTGTGTGTTACATTACATTCACTAGTAGGAGTGAGAAAAACATCACGGTGTGGTGCGCATTGTATGGGTGTGTGTTACATTACATTCACTACTAGGAGTGAGAAAAACATCACGGGGTGGTGCGCATCGTATGGGTGTGTGTTACATTACATTCACTAGTAGGAGTGAGAAAAACATCACGGGGTGGTGCGCATCGTATGGGTGTGTGTTACATTACATTCACTAGTAGGAGTGAGAAAAACATCACGGGGTGGTGCGCATTGTATGGGTGCGTGATACATTACATTCACTAGTAGGAGTGAGAAAAACATCACGGGGTGGTGCGCATTGTATGGGTGTGTGTTACATTACATACACTAGTTGGAGTGAGAAAAACATCACGGGGTGGTGCGCATTGTATGGTGTGTGTTACATTACATTCACTAGTAGGAGAGAGAAAAACATCACGGGGTGGTGCGCATTGTATGGGTGTGTGTTACATTACATTCACCAGTAGGAGTGAGAAAAACATCACGGGGTGGTGCACATCGTATGGGTGTGTGTTACATTACATTCACTAGTAGGAGTGAGAAAAACATCACGGGGTGGTGCGCATAGTATGGGTGCGTGTTACATTACATTCACTAGTAGGAGTGAGAAAAACATCACGGGGTGGTGCGCATCGTATGGGTGCGTGTTACATTACATTCACTAGTAGGAGTGAGAAAAACATCACGGGGTGGTGCGCATCGTATGGGTGCGTGTTACATTACATTCACTTCTAGGAGTGAGAAAAACATCACGGGGTGGTGCGCATCGTATGGGTGTGTGTTACATTACATTCACTAGTAGGAGTGAGAAAAACATCACGGGGTGGTGCGCATTGTATGTGTGTGTGTTACATTAGATTCAGTAGTAGGAGTGAGAAAAACATCACGGGGTGGTGCGCATTGTATGGGTGTGTGTTACATTACATTCACTAGTAGGAGTGAGAAAAACATCACGGGGTGGTGCGCATTGTATGGGTGTGTGTTACATTACATTCACTACTAGGAGTGAGAAAAACATCACGGGGTGGTGCGCATTGTATGGGTGTGTGTTACATTACATTCACTACTAGGAGTGAGAAAAACATCACGGGGTGGTGCGCATTGTATGGGTGTGTGTTACATTACATTCACTAGTAGGAGTGAGAAAAACATCACGGGGTGGTGCGCATTGTATGTGTGTGTGTTACATTACATTCACTACTAGGAGTGAGAAAAACATCACGGGGTGGTACGCATTGTATGGGTGTTTGTTACATTACATTCACTACTAGGAGTGAGAAAAACATCACGGGGTGGTGCGAATTGTATGGGTGTGTGTTACATTACATTCACTAGTAGGAGTGAGAAAAACATCACGGGGTGGTGCGCATTGTATGGGTGTGTGTTACATTACATTCACTAGTAGGAGTGAGAAAACATCACGGGGTGGTGCGCATCGTATGGGTGTGTGTTACATTACATTCACTAGTAGGAGTGAGAAAAACATCACGGGGTGGTGCGCATTGTATGGGTGTGTGTTACATTACATTCATAGTAGGAGTGAGAAAAACATCACGGGGTGGTGCGCATTGTATGGGTGTGTGTTACATTACATTCAATCCTAGGAGTGAGAAAAACATCAAGGGGTGGTGCGCATTGTATGGGTGTGTGTTACATTACATTCACTAGTAGGAGTGAGAAAAACATCAAGGGGTGGTGCGCATTGTATTGGTGTGTGTTACATTACATTCACTACTAGGAGTGAGAAAAACATCACGGGGTCGTGCGCATTGTATGGGTGTGTGTTACATTACAGTCACTAGTAGGAGTGAGAAAAACATCACGGGGTGGTGCGCATTGTATGGGTGTGTGTTACATTACATTCACTAGTAGGAGTGAGAAAAACATCACGGGGTGGTGCACATTGTATGGGTGTGTGTTACATTACATTCACTAGTAGGAGTGAGAAAAACATCACGGGGTGGTGCACATTGTATGGGTGTGTGTTACATTACATTCACTAGTAGGAGTGAGAAAACCTCACGGGGTGGTGCGCATTGTATGTGTGTGTGTTACATTACATTCACTACTAGGAGTGAGAAAAACATCACGGGGTGGTGCGCATCGTATGGGTGTGTGTTACATTACATTCACTAGTAGGAGTGAGAAAAACATCACGGGGTGGTGCGCATCGTATGGGTGTGTGTTACATTACATTCACTAGTAGGAGTGAGAAAAACATCACGGGGTGGTGCGCATCGTATGGGTGTGTGTTACATTACATTCACTAGTAGGAGTGAGAAAAACATCACGGGGTGGTGCGCATCGTATGGGTGTGTGTTACATTACATTCACTACTAGGAGTGAGAAAAACATCACGGGGTGGTGCGCATCGTATGGGTGTGTGTTACATTATATTCACTAGTAGGAGTGAGAAAAACATCACGGTGTGGTGCG
The DNA here is from genome assembly GCF_034190915.1 of Cavia porcellus. NCBI lineage: Eukaryota > Metazoa > Chordata > Mammalia > Rodentia > Caviidae > Cavia > Cavia porcellus. Next base: position 53,520 of record NW_026947728.1, on the reverse strand, counting down.
CATCGTATGGGTGTGTGTTACATTACATTCACTAGTAGGAGTGAGAAAAACATCACGGGGTGGTGCGCATCGTATGGGTGTGTGTTACATTACATTCACTAGTAGGAGTGAGAAAAACATCACGGGGTGGTGCGCATAGTATGGGTGCGTGTTACATTACATTCACTAGTAGGAGTGAGAAAAACATCACGGGGTGGTGCGCATCGTATGGGTGCGTGTTACATTACATTCACTAGTAGGAGTGAGAAAAACATCACGGGGTGGTGCGCATCGTATGGGTGCGTGTTACATTACATTCACTACTAGGAGTGAGAAAAACATCACGGGGTGGTGCGCATCGTATGGGTGTGTGTTACATTACATTCACTAGTAGGAGTGAGAAAACATCACGGGGTGGTGCGCATTGTATGTGTGTGTGTTACATTACATCACTAGTAGGAGTGAGAAAACATCACGGGGTGGTGCGCATTGTATGGGTGTGTGTTACATTACATTCACTAGTAGGAGTGAGAAAAACATCACGGGGTGGTGCGCATTGTATGGGTGTGTGTTACATTACATTCACTACTAGGAGTGAGAAAAACATCACGGGGTGGTGCGCATTGTATGGGTGTGTGTTACATTACATTCACTACTAGGAGTGAGAAAAACATCACGGGGTGGTGCGCATGTATGGGTGTGTGTTACATTACATTCACTAGTAGGAGTGAGAAAAACATCACGGGGTGGTGCGCATTGTATGTGTGTGTGTTACATTACATTCACTACTAGGAGTGAGAAAAACATCACGGGGTGGTACGCATTGTATGGGTGTGTGTTACATTACATTCACTACTAGGAGTGAGAAAAACATCACGGGGTGGTGCGCATTGTATGGGTGTGTGTTACATTACATTCACTAGTAGGAGTGAGGAAAACATCACGGGGTGGTGCGCATTGTATGGGTGTGTGTTACATTACATTCACTACTAGGAGTGAGAAAAACATCACGCGGTGGTGTGCATTGTATGGGTGTGTGTTACATTACATTCACTAGTAGGAGTGAGAAAAACATCACGGGGTGGTGCGCATTGTATGGGTGTGTGTTACATTAGATTCACTAGTAGGAGTGAGAAAAACATCAAGGGGTGGTGCGCATTGTATGGGTGTGTGTTACATTACATTCACTAGTAGGAGTGAGAAAAACATCACGGGGTGGTGCGCATTGTATGGGTGTGTGTTACATTACATTCACTACTAGGAGTGAGAAAAACATCACGGGGTGGTGCGCATTGTATGGGTGTGTGTTACATTACATTCACTAGTAGGAGTGAGAAAAACATCACGGGGTGGTGCGCATTGTATGGGTGTGTGTTACATTACATTCACTACTAGGAGTGAGAAAAACATCACGGGGTGGTGCGCATTGTATGTGTGTGTGTTACATTACATTCACTAGTAGGAGTGAGAAAAACATCACGGGGTGGTGCGCATTGTATGGGTGTGTGTTACATTACATTCACTAGTAGGAGTGAGAAACACATCACGGGGTGGTGCGCATTGTATGGGTGTGTGTTACATTACATTCACTACTAGGAGTGAGAAAAACATCACGGGGTGGTGCGCATTGTATGGGTGTGTGTTACATTACATTCACTACTAGGAGTGAGAAAAACATCACGGGGTGGTGCGCATTGTATGGGTGTGTGTTACATTACATTCACTAGTAGGAGTGAGAAAAACATCACGGGGTGGTGCGCATTGTATGGGTGTGTGTTACATTACATTCACTAGTAGGAGTGAGAAAAACATCACGGGGTGGTGCGCATTGTATGGGTGTGTGTTACATTACATTCACTAGTAGGAGTGAGAAAAACATCACGGGGTGGTGCGCATTGTATGGGTGTGTGTTACATTACATTCACTAGTAGGAGTGAGAAAAACATCACGGGGTGGTGCGCATTGTATGGGTGTGTGTTACATTACATTCACTAGTAGGAGTGAGAAAAACATCACGGGGTGGTGCGCATTGTATGTGTGTGTGTTACATTACATTCACTACTAGGAGTGAGAAAAACATCACGGGGTGGTGCGCATCGTATGGGTGTGTGTTACATTACATTCACTAGTAGGAGTGAGAAAAACATCACGGGGTGTTGCGCATCGTATGGGTGTGTGTTACATTACATTCACTAGTAGGAGTGAGAAAAACACCACGGGGTGGTGCGCATCGTATGGGTGTGTGTTACATTACATTCACTAGTAGGAGTGAGAAAAACATCACGGTGTGGTGCGCATCGTATGGGTGTGTGTTACATTACATTCACTAGTAGGAGTGAGAAAAACATCACGGGGTGGTGCGCATCGTATGGGTGTGTGTTACATTACATTCACTAGTAGGAGTGAGAAAAACATCACGGGGTGGTGCGCATAGTATGGGTGCGTGTTACATTACATTCACTAGTAGGAGTGAGAAAAACATCACGGGGTGGTGCGCATTGTATGGGTGTGTGTTACATTACATTCACTACTAGGAGTGAGAAAAACATCACGGGGTGGTGCGCATCGTATGGGTGCGTGTTACATTACATTCACTACTAGGAGTGAGAAAAACATCACGGGGTGGTGCGCATCGTATGGGTGTGTGTTACATTACATTCACTAGTAGGAGTGAGAAAAACATCACGGGGTGGTGCGCATTGTATGTGTGTGTGTTACATTACATTCACTAGTAGGAGTGAGAAAAACATCACGGGGTGGTGCGCATTGTATGGGTGTGTGTTACATTACATTCACTAGTAGGAGTGAGAAAAACATCACGGGGTGGTGCGCATTGTATGGGTGTGTGTTACATTACATTCACTACTAGGAGTGAGAAAAACATCACGGGGTGGTGCGCATTGTATGGGTGTGTGTTACATTACATTCACTACTAGGAGTGAGAAAAACATCACGGGGTGGTGCGCATTGTATGGGTGTGTGTTACATTACATTCACTAGTAGGAGTGAGAAAAACATCACGGGGTGGTGCGCATTGTATGGGTGTGTGTTACATTACAATCACTACTAGGAGTGAGAAAAACATCACGGGGTGGTGCGCATTGTATGGGTGTGTGTTACATTACATTCACTAGTAGGAGTGAGAAAAACATCACGGGGTGGTGCGCATTGTATGGGTGTGTGTTACATTACATTCACTACTAGGAGTGAGAAAAACATCACGGGGTGGTGCGCATTGCATGGGTGTGTGTTACATTACATTCACTAGTAGGAGTGAGAAAAACGTCAAGGGGTGGTGCGCATTGTATGGGTGTGTGTTACATTACATTCACTACTAGGAGTGAGAAAAACGTCACGGGATGGTGCGCATTGTATGGGTGTGTGTTACATTACATTCACTAGTAGGAGTGAGAAAAACATCACGGGGTGGTGCGCATTGTATGGGTGTGTGTTACATTACATTCACTAGTAGGAGTGAGAAAAACATCACGGGGTGGTGCGCATTGTATGGGTGTGTGTTACATTACATTCACTAGTAGGAGTGAGAAAAACATCACGGGGTGGTGCGCATTGTATGGGTGTGTGTTACATTACATTCACTAGTAGGAGTGAGAAAAACATCACGGGGTGGTGCGCATTGTATGGGTGTGTGTTACATTACATTCACTAGTAGGAGTGAGAAAAACATCACGGGGTGGTGCGCATTGTATGGGTGTGTGTTACATTACATTCACTAGTAGGAGTGAGAAAAACATCACGGGGTGGTGCGCATTGTATGGGTGTGTGTTACATTACATTCACTAGTAGGAGTGAGAAAAACATCACGGCGTGGTGCGCATTGCATGGGTGTGTGTTACATTACATTCACTAGTAGGAGTGAGAAAAACATCACGGGGTGGTGCGCATTGCATGGGTGTGTGTTACATTATATTCACTAGTAGGAGTCAGAAAAACATCACGGGGTGGTGCGCATTGCATGGGTGTGTGTTACATTACATTCACTAGTAGGAGTGAGAAAAACATCACGGGGTGGTGCGCATCGTATGGGTGTGTGTTACATTACATTCACTAGTAGGAGTGAGAAAAACATTACGGGGTGGTGCGCATCGTATGGGTGTGTGTTACATTACATTCACTAGTAGGAGTGAGAAAAACATCACGGGGTGGTGCGCATCGTATGGGTGTGTGTTACATTACATTCACTAGTAGGAGTGAGAAAAACATCACGGGGTGGTGCGCATCGTATGGGTGTGTGTTACATTACATTCACTAGTAGGAGTGAGAAAAACATCACGGGGTGGTGCGCATCGTATGGGTGTGTGATACATTACATTCACTAGTAGGAGTGAGAAAAACATCACGGGGTGGTGCGCATCGTATGGGTGTGTGTTACATTACATTCACTACTAGGAGTGAGAAAAACATCACGGGGTGGTGCGCATCGTATGGGTGTGTGTTACATTACATTCACTACTAGGAGTGAGAAAAACATCACGGGGTGGTGTGCATCGTATGGGTGTGTGTTACATTACATTCACTAGTAGGAGTGAGAAAAACATCACGGGGTGGTGCGCAACGTATGGGTGTGTGTTACATTACATTCACTAGTAGGAGTGAGAAAAACATCACGGGGTGGTGCGCATCGTATGGGTGTGTGTTACATTACATTCACTAGTAGGAGTGAGAAAAACATCACGGGGTGGTGCGCATCGTATGGGTGTGTGTTACATTACATTCACTATTAGGAGTGAGAAAAACATCACGGGGTGGTGCGCATCGTATGGGTGTGTGTTACATTACATTCACTACTAGGAGTGAGAAAAACATCACGGGGTGGTGCGCATCGTATGGGTGTGTGTTACATTACATTCACTAGTAGGAGTGAGAAAAACATCAAGGGGTGGTGCGCATTGTATGGGTGTGTGTTACATTACATTCACTACTAGGAGTGAGAAAAACATCACGGGGTGGTGCGCATTGTATGGGTGTGTGTTACATTACATTCACTAGTAGGAGTGAGAAAAACATCACGGGGTGGTGCGCATTGTATGGGTGTGTGTTACATTACATTCACTAGTAGGAGTGAGAAAAACATCATGGGGTGGTGCGCATTGTATGGGTGTGTGTTACATTACATTCACTAGTAGGAGTGAGAAAAACATCACGGTGTGGTGCGCATTGTATGGGTGTGTGTTACATTACATTCACTAGTAGGAGTGAGAAAAACATCACGGGGTGGTGCACATTGTATGGGTGTGTGTTACATTACATTCACTAGTAGGAGTGAGAAAAACATCACGGGGTGGTGCACATTGTATGGGTGTGTGTTACATTACATTCACTAGTAGGAGTGAGAAAACCTCACGGGGTGGTGCGCATTGTATGTGTGTGTGTTACATTACATTCACTACTAGGAGTGAGAAAAACATCACGGGGTGGTGCGCATCGTATGGGTGTGTGTTACATTACATTCACTAGTAGGAGTGAGAAAAACATCACGGGGTGGTGCGCATCGTATGGGTGTGTGTTACATTACATTCACTACTAGGAGTGAGAAAAACATCACGGGGTGGTGCGCATCGTATGGGTGTGTGTTACATTATATTCACTAGTAGGAGTGAGAAAAACATCACGGTGTGGTGCGCATCGTATGGGTGTGTGTTACATTACATTCACTAGTAGGAGTGAGAAAAACATCACGGGGTGGTGCGCATCGTACGGGTGTGTGTTACATTACATTCACTAGTAGGAGTGAGAAAAACATCACGGGGTGGTGCGCATAGTATGGGTGCGTGTTACATTACATTCACTAGTAGGAGTGAGAAAAACATCACGGGGTGGTGCGCATCGTATGGGTGCGTGTTACATTACATTCACTAGTAGGAGTGAGAAAAACATCACGGGGTGGTGCGCATCGTATGGGTGCGTGTTACATTACATTCACTACTAGGAGTGAGAAAAACATCACGGGGTGGTGCGCATCGTATGGGTGTGTGTTACATTACATTCACTAGTAGGAGTGAGAAAAACATCACGGGGTGGTGCGCATTGTATGTGTGTGTGTTACATTACATTCACTAGTAGGAGTGAGAAAAACATCACGGGGTGGTGCGCATTGTATGGGTGTGTGTTACATTACATTCACTAGTAGGAGTGAGAAAAACATCACGGGGTGGTGCGCATTGTATGGGTGTGTGTTACATTACATTCACTACTAGGAGTGAGAAAAACATCACGGGGTGGTGCGCATTGTATGGGTGTGTGTTACATTACATTCACTACTAGGAGTGAGAAAAACATCACGGGGTGGTGCGCATTGTATGGGTGTGTGTTACATTACATTCACTAGTAGGAGTGAGAAAAACATCACGGGGTGGTGCGCATTGTATGTGTGTGTGTTACATTACATTCACTACTAGGAGTGAGAAAAACATCACGGGGTGGTACGCATTGTATGGGTGTGTGTTACATTACATTCACTACTAGGAGTGAGAAAAACATCACGGGGTGGTGCGCATTGTATGGGTGTGTGTTACATTACATTCACTAGTAGGAGTGAGAAAAACATCACGGGGTGGTGCGCATTGTATGGGTGTGTGTTACATTACATTCACTACTAGGAGTGAGAAATACATCACGCGGTGGTGTGCATTGTATGGGTGTGTGTTACATTACATTCACTAGTAGGAGTGAGAAAAACATCACGGGGTGTTGCGCATTGTATGGGTGTGTGTTACATTAGATTCACTAGTAGGAGTGAGAAAAACATCACGGGGTGGTGCGCATTGTATGGGTGTGTGTTACATTACATTCACTACTAGGAGTGAGAAAAACATCACGGGGTGGTGCGCATTGTATGTGTGTGTGTTACATTACATTCAATACTAGGAGTGAGAAAAACATCACGCGGTGGTGCGCATTGTATGGGTGTGTGTTACATTACATTCACTACTAGGAGTGAGAAAAACATCACGGGGTGGTGCGCATTGTATGGGTGTGTGTTACATTACATTCACTAGTAGGAGTGAGAAAAACATCACGGGGTGGTGCGCATTGTATGTGTGTGTGTTACATTACATTCACTACTAGGAGTGAGAAAAACATCACGCGGTGGTGCGCATTGTATGGGTGTGTGTTACATTACATTCACTACTAGGAGTGAGAAAAACATCACGGGTTGGTGCGCATTGTATGGGTGTGTGTTACATTACATTCACTAGTAGGAGTGAGAAAAACATCACAGGGTGGTGCGCATTGTATGGGTGTGTGTTACATTACATTCACTACTAGGAGTGAGAAAAACATCACGCGGTCGTGTGCATTGTATGGGTGTGTGTTACATTACATTCACTAGTAGGAGTGAGAAAAACATCACGGGGTGGTGCGCATTGTATGGGTGTGTGTTACATTAGATTCACTAGTAGGAGTGAGAAAAACATCACGGGGTGGTGCGCATTGTATGGGTGTGTGTTACATTACATTCACTAGTAGGAGTGAGAAAAACATCACGGGGTGGTGCGCATTGTATGGGTGTGTGTTACATTACATTCACTAGTAGGAGTGAGAAAAACATCACGGGGTGGTGCGCATTGTATGGGTGTGTGTTACATTACATTCACTATTAGGAGTGAGAAAAACATCACGGGGTGGTGCGCATTGTATGTGTGTGTGTTACATTACATTCACTAGTAGGAGTGAGAAAAACATCACGGTGTGGTGCGCATTGTATGGGTGTGTGTTACATTACATTCACTAGTAGGAGTGAGAAAAACATCACGGGGTGGTGCGCATTGTATGGGTGTGTGTTACATTACATTCACTACTAGGAGTGAGAAAAACATCACGGGGTGGTGCGCATTGTATGGGTGTGTGTTACATTACATTCACTACTAGGAGTGAGAAAAACATCACGGGGTGGTGCGCATTGTATGGGTGTGTGTTACATTACATTCACTAGTAGGAGTGAGAAAAACATCACGGGGTGGTACGCATCGTATGGGTGTGTGTTACATTACATTCACTAGTAGGAGTGAGAAAAACATCACGGGGTGGTGCGCATCGTATGGGTGTGTGTTACATTACATTCACTAGTAGGAGTGAGAAAAACATCACGGGGTGGTGCGCATCGTATGGGTGTGTGTTACATTACATTCACTAGTAGGAGTGAGAAAAACATCACGGGGTGGTGCGCATCGTATGGGTGTGTGTTACATTACATTCACTACTAGGAGTGAGAAAAACATCACGGGGTCGTGCGCATTCTATGGGTGTGTGTTACATTACATTCACTAGTAGGAGTGAGAAAAACATCACGGGGTGGTGCGCATTGTATGGGTGTGTGTTACATTACATTCACTAGTAGGAGTGAGAAAAACATCACAGGGTGGTGCGCATTGTATGTGTGTGTGTTACATTAGATTCACTAGTAGGAGTGAGAAAAACATCACGGGGTGGTGCGCATTGTATGGGTGTGTGTTACATTACATTCACTAGTAGGAGTGAGAAAAACATCACGGGGTGGTGCGCATTGTATGGGTGTGTGTTACATTACATTCACTAGTAGGAGTGAGAAAAACATCACGGGGTGGTGCGCATTGTATGGGTGTGTGTGACATTACATTCACTACTAGGAGTGAGAAAAACATCACGGGGTGGTGCGCATTGTATGGGTGTGTGTTACATTACATTCACTACTAGGAGTGAGAAAAACATCACGGGGTGGTGCGCATTGTATGGGTGTGTGTTACATTACATTCACTAGTAGGAGTGAGAAAAACATCACGGGGTGGTACGCATCGTATGGGTGTGTGTTACATTACATTCACTAGTAGGAGTGAGAAAAACATCACGGGGTGGTGCGCATCGTATGGGTGTGTGTTACATTACATTCACTAGTAGGAGTGAGAAAAACTTCACGATGTGGTGCGCATCGTATGGGTGTGTGTTACATTACATTCACTAGTAGGAGTGAGAAAAACATCACGGGGTGGTGCGCATCGTATGGGTGTGTGTTACATTACATTCACTAGTAGGAGTGAGAAAAACATCAAGGGGTGGTGCGCATCGTATGGGTGTGTGTTACATTACATTCACTAGTAGGAGTGAGAAAAACATCAAGGGGTGGTGCGCATTGTATGGGTGTGTGTTACATTACATTCACTACTAGGAGTGAGAAAAACATCACGGGGTGGTGCGCATTGTATGGGTGTGTGTTACATTACATTCACTAGTAGGAGTGAGAAAAACATCACGGGGTGGTGCGCATTGTATGGGTGTGTGTTACATTACATTCACTAGTAGGAGTGAGAAAAACATCACGGGGTGGTGCGCATTGTATGGGTGTGTGTTACATTACATTCACTAGTAGGAGTGAGAAAAACATCACGGTGTGGTGCGCATTGTATGGGTGTGTGTTACATTACATTCACTAGTAGGAGTGAGAAAAACATCACGGGGTGGTGCGCATTGTATGGGTGTGTGTTACATTACATTCACTAGTAGGAGTGAGAAAAACATCACGCGGTGGTGCGCATTGTATGGGTGTGTGTTACATTACATTCACTAGTAGGAGTGAGAAAAACATCACGGGGTGGTGCGCATTGTATGGGTGTGTGTTACATTACATTCACTAGTAGGAGTGAGAAAAACATCACGGGGTGGTGCGCATTGTATGGGTGTGTGTTACATTACATTCACTAGTAGGAGTGAGAAAAACATCACGGGGTGGTGCGCATTGCATGGGTGTGTGTTACATTACATTCACTAGTAGGAGTGAGAAAAACATCACGGGCTGGTGCGCATTGCATGTGTGTGTGTTACATTACATTCACTAGTAGGAGTGAGAAAAACATCACGGGGTGGTGCGCATTGCATGGGTGTGTGTTACATTACATTCACTAGTAGGAGTGAGAAAAACATCACGTGGTGGTGCGCATTGCATGGGTGTGTGTTACATTACATTCACTAGTAGGAGTGAGAAAAACATCACGGGGTGGTGCGCATTGTATGGGTGTGTGTTACATTACATTCACTACTAGGAGTGAGAAAAACATCACGGGGTGGTGCGCATTGTATGGGTGTGTGTTACATTACATTCACTACTAGGAGTGAGAAAAACATCACGGGGTGGTGCGCATTGTATGAGTGTGTGTTACATTACATTCACTAGTAGGAGTGAGAAAAACATCACGGGGTGGTGCGCATCGTATGGGTGTGTGTTACATTACATTCACTAGTAGGAGTGAGAAAAACATCACGGGGTGGTGCGCATCGTATGGGTGTGTGTTACATTACATTCACTAGTAGGAGTGAGAAAAACATCACGGGGTGGTTCGCATCGTATGGGTGTGTGTTACATTACATTCACTAGTAGGAGTGAGAAAAACATCACGGGGTGGTGCGCATCGTATGGGTGTGTGTTACATTACATTCACTAGTAGGAGTGAGAAAAACATCACGGGGTGGTGCGCATCGTATGGGTGTGTGTTACATTACATTCACTAGTAGGAGTGAGAAAAACATCACGGGGTGGTGCGCATCGTATCGGTGTGTGTTACATTACATTCACTACTAGGAGTGAGAAAAACATCACGGGGTGGTGCGCATCGTATGGGTGTGTGTTACATTACATTCACTACTAGGAGTGAGAAAAACATCACGGGGTGGTGCGCATCGTATGGGTGTGTGTTACATTACATTCACTAGTAGGAGTGAGAAAAACATCACGGGGTGGTGCGCATCGTATGGGTGTGTGTTACATAACATTCACTAGTAGGAGTGAGAAAAACATCACGGGGTGGTGCGCATCGTATGGGTGTGTGTTACATTACATTCATTAGTAGGAGTGAGAAAAACATCACGGGGTGGTGCGCATCGTATGGGTGTGTGTTACATTACATTCACTAGTAGGAGTGAGAAAAACATCACGGGGTGGTGCGCATCGTATGGGTGTGTGTTACATTACATTCACTATTAGGAGTGAGAAAAACATCACGGGGTGGTGCGCATCGTATGGGTGTGTGTTACATTACATTCACTACTAGGAGTGAGAAAAACATCACGGGGTGGTGCGCATCGTATGGGTGTGTGTTACATTACATTCACTAGTAGGAGTGAGAAAAACATCACGGGGTGGTGCGCATTGTATGGGTGTGTGTTACATTACATTCACTAGTAGGAGTGAGAAAAACATCACGGTGTGGTGCGCATCGTATGGGTGTGTGTTACATTACATTCACTAGTAGGAGTGAGAAAAACATCACGGGGTGGTGCGCATCGTATGGGTGTGTGTTACATTACATTCACTAGTAGGAGTGAGAAAAACATCACGGGGTGGTGCGCATAGTATGGGTGCGTGTTACATTACATTCACTAGTAGGAGTGAGAAAAACATCACGGGGTGGTGCGCATCGTATGGGTGCGTGTTACATTACATTCACTAGTAGGAGTGAGAAAAACATCACGGGGTGGTGCGCATCGTATGGGTGCGTGTTACATTACATTCACTACTAGGAGTGAGAAAAACATCACGGGGTGGTGCGCATCGTATGGGTGTGTGTTACATTACATTCACTAGTAGGAGTGAGAAAAACATCACGGGGTGGTGCGCATTGTATGTGTGTGTGTTACATTACATTCACTAGTAGGAGTGAGAAAAACATCACGGGGTGGTGCGCATTGTATGGGTGTGTGTTACATTACATTCACTAGTAGGAGTGAGAAAAACATCACGGGGTGGTGCGCATTGTATGGGTGTGTGTTACATTACATTCACTACTAGGAGTGAGAAAAACATCACGGGGTGGTGCGCATTGTATGGGTGTGTGTTACATTACATTCACTACTAGGAGTGAGAAAAACATCACGGGGTGGTGCGCATTGTATGGGTGGGTGTTACATTAAATTCACTAGTAGGAGTGAGAAAAACATCACGGGGTGGTGCGCATTGTATGTGTGTGTGTTACATTACATTCACTACTAGGAGTGAGAAAAACATCACGGGGTGGTACGCATTTTATGGGTGTGTGTTACATTACATTCACTACTAGGAGTGAGAAAAACATCACGGGGTGGTGCGCATTGTATGGGTGTGTGTTACATTACATTCACTAGTAGGAGTGAGAAAAACATCACGGGGTGGTGCGCATTGTATGGGTGTGTGTTACATTACATTCACTACTAGGAGTGAGAAATACATCACGCGGTGGTGTGCTTTGTATGGGTGTGTGTTACATTACATTCACTAGTAGGAGTGAGAAAAACATCACGGGGTGGTGCGCATTGTATGGGTGTGTGTTACATTAGATTCACTAGTAGGAGTGAGAAAAACATCACGGGGTGGTGCGCATTGTATGGGTGTGTGTTACATTACATTCACTACTAGGAGTGAGAAAAACATCACGGGGTGGTGCGCATTGTATGGGTGTGTGTTACATTACATTCACTAGTAGGAGTGAGAAAAACATCACGGGGTGGTGCGCATTGTATGTGTGTGTGTTACATTACATTCACTACTAGGAGTGAGAAAAACATCACGCGGTGGTGCGCATTGTATGGGTGTGTGTTACATTACATTCACTACTAGGAGTGAGAAAAACATCACGGGGTGGTGCGCATTGTATGGGTGTGTGTTACATTACATTCACTAGTAGGAGTGAGAAAAACATCACGGGGTGGTGCGCATTGTATGTGTGTGTGTTACATTACATTCACTACTAGGAGTGAGAAAAACATCACGCGGTGGTGCGCATTGTATGGGTGTGTGTTACATTACATTCACTACTAGGAGTGAGAAAAACATCACGGGTTGGTGCGCATTGTATGGGTGTGTGTTACATTACATTCACTAGTAGGAGTGAGAAAAACATCACAGGGTGGTGCGCATTGTATGGGTGTGTGTTACATTACATTCACTACTAGGAGTGAGAAAAACATCACGCGGTCGTGTGCATTGTATGGGTGTGTGTTACATTACATTCACTAGTAGGAGTGAGAAAAACATCACGGGGTGGTGCGCATTGTATGGGTGTGTGTTACATTAGATTCACTAGTAGGAGTGAGAAAAACATCACGGGGTGGTGCGCATTGTATGGGTGTGTGTTACATTACATTCACTAGTAGGAGTGAGAAAAACATCACGGGGTGGTGCGCATTGTATGGGTGTGTGTTACATTACATTCACTAGTAGGAGTGAGAAAAACATCACGGGGTGGTGCGCATTGTATGGGTGTGTGTTACATTACATTCACTATTAGGAGTGAGAAAAACATCACGGGGTGGTGCGCATTGTATGTGTGTGTGTTACATTACATTCACTAGTAGGAGTGAGAAAAACATCACGGTGTGGTGCGCATTGTATGGGTGTGTGTTACATTACATTCACTAGTAGGAGTGAGAAAAACATCACGGGGTGGTGCGCATTGTATGGGTGTGTGTTACATTACATTCACTACTAGGAGTGAGAAAAACATCACGGGGTGGTGCGCATTGTATGGGTGTGTGTTACATTACATTCACTATTAGGAGTGAGAAAAACATCACGGGGTGGTGCGCATTGTATGTGTGTGTGTTACATTACATTCACTAGTAGGAGTGAGAAAAACATCACGGTGTGGTGCGCATTGTATGGGTGTGTGTTACATTACATTCACTAGTAGGAGTGAGAAAAACATCACGGGGTGGTGCGCATTGTATGGGTGTGTGTTACATTACATTCACTACTAGGAGTGAGAAAAACATCACGGGGTGGTGCGCATTGTATGGGTGTGTGTTACATTACATTCACTAGTAGGAGTGAGAAAAACATCACGGGGTGGTGCGCATTGTATGGGTGTGTGTTACATTACATTCACTAGTAGGAGTGAGAAAAACATCACGGGGTGGTACGCATCGTATGGGTGTGTGTTACATTACATTCACTAGTAGGAGTGAGAAAAACATCACGGGGTGGTGCGCATCGTATGGGTGTGTGTTACATTACATTCACTAGTAGGAGTGAGAAAAACATCACGGGGTGGTGCGCATCGTATGGGTGTGTGTTACATTACATTCACTAGTAGGAGTGAGAAAAACATCACGGGGTGGTGCGCATCGTATGGGTGTGTGTTACATTACATTCACTACTAGGAGTGAGAAAAACATCACGGGGTCGTGCGCATTCTATGGGTGTGTGTTACATTACATTCACTAGTAGGAGTGAGAAAAACATCACGGGGTGGTGCGCATTGTATGGGTGTGTGTTACATTACATTCACTAGTAGGAGTGAGAAAAACATCACAGGGTGGTGCGCATTGTATGTGTGTGTGTTACATTAGATTCACTAGTAGGAGTGAGAAAAACATCACGGGGTGGTGCGCATTGTATGGGTGTGTGTTACATTACATTCACTAGTAGGAGTGAGAAAAACATCACGGGGTGGTGCGCATTGTATGGGTGTGTGTTACATTACATTCACTAGTAGGAGTGAGAAAAACATCACGGGGTGGTGCGCATTGTATGGGTGTGTGTGACATTACATTCACTACTAGGAGTGAGAAAAACATCACGGGGTGGTGCGCATTGTATGGGTGTGTGTTACATTACATTCACTACTAGGAGTGAGAAAAACATCACGGGGTGGTGCGCATTGTATGGGTGTGTGTTACATTACATTCACTAGTAGGAGTGAGAAAAACATCACGGGGTGGTACGCATCGTATGGGTGTGTGTTACATTACATTCACTAGTAGGAGTGAGAAAAACATCACGGGGTGGTGCGCATCGTATGGGTGTGTGTTACATTACATTCACTAGTAGGAGTGAGAAAAATTTCACGATGTGGTGCGCATCGTATGGGTGTGTGTTACATTACATTCACTAGTAGGAGTGAGAAAAACATCACGGGGTGGTGCGCATCGTATGGGTGTGTGTTACATTACATTCACTAGTAGGAGTGAGAAAAACATCAAGGGGTGGTGCGCATCGTATGGGTGTGTGTTACATTACATTCACTAGTAGGAGTGAGAAAAACATCAAGGGGTGGTGCTCATTGTATGGGTGTGTGTTACATTACATTCACTACTAGGAGTGAGAAAAACATCACGGGGTGGTGCGCATTGTATGGGTGTGTGTTACATTACATTCACTAGTAGGAGTGAGAAAAACATCACGGGGTGGTGCGCATTGCATGGGTGTGTGTTACATTACATTCACTAGTAGGAGTGAGAAAAACATCACGGGGTGGTGCGCATTGTATGGGTGTGTGTTACATTACATTCACTAGTAGGAGTGAGAAAAACATCACGGTGTGGTGCGCATTGTATGGGTGTGTGTTACATTACATTCACTAGTAGGAGTGAGAAAAACATCACGGGGTGGTGCGCATTGTATGGGTGTGTGTTACATTACATTCACTACTAGGAGTGAGAAAAACATCACGCTGTGGTGCGCATCGTATGGGTGTGTGTTACATTACATTCACTAGTAGGAGTGAGAAAAACATCACGGGGTGGTGCGCATCGTATGGGTGTGTGTTACATTACATTCACTAGTAGGAGTGAGAAAAACATCACGGGGTGGTGCGCATCGTATGGGTGTGTGTTACATTACATTCACTACTAGGAGTGAGAAAAACATCACGGGGTGGTGCGCATCGTATGGGTGTGTGTTACATTACATTCACTACTAGGAGTGAGAAAAACATCACGGGGTGGTGCGCATCGTATGGGTGTGTGTTACATTACATTCACTAGTAGGAGTGAGAAAAACATCACGGGGTGGTGCGCATCGTATGGGTGTGTGTTACATAACATTCACTAGTAGGAGTGAGAAAAACATCACGGGGTGGTGCGCATCGTATGGGTGTGTGTTACATTACATTCACTAGTAGGAGTGAGAAAAACATCACCGGGTGGTGCGCATCGTATGGGTGTGTGTTACATTACGTTCACTGGTAGGAGTGAGAAAAACATCACGGGGTGGTGCGCATCGTATGGGTGTGTGTTACATTACGTTCACTGGTAGGAGTGAGAAAAACATCACGGTGTGGTGCGCATCGTATGGGTGTGTGTTACATTACTTTCACTGGTAGGAGTGAGAAAAACATCACGGGGTGGTGCGCATCGTATGGGTGTGTGTTACATTACATTCACTAGTAGGAGTGAGAAAAACATCACGGGGTGGTGCGCATCGTATGGGTGTGTGTTACATTACATTCACTAGTAGGAGTGAGAAAAACATCACGGGGTGGTGCGCATCGTATGGGTGTGTGTTACATTACATTCACTAGTAGGAGTGAGAAAAACATCACGGTGTGGTGCGCATCGTATGGGTGTGTGTTACATTACATTCACTAGTAGGAGTGAGAAAAACATCACGGGGTGGTGCGCATCGTATGGGTGTGTGTTACATTACATTCACTAGTAGGAGTGAGAAAAACATCACGGGGTGGTGCGCATAGTATGGGTGCGGGTTACATTACATTCACTAGTAGGAGTGAGAAAAACATCACGGGGAGGTGCGCATCGTATGGGTGCGTGTTACATTACATTCACTAGTAGGAGTGAGAAAAACATCACGGGGTGGTGCGCATCGTATGGGTGCGTGTTACATTACATTCACTACTAGGAGTGAGAAAAACATCACGGGGTGGTGCGCATCGTATGGGTGCGTGTTACATTACATTCACTAGTAGGAGTGAGAAAAACATCACGGGGTGGTGCGCATCGTATGTGTGTGTGTTACATTAGATTCACTAGTAGGAGTGAGAAAAACATCACGGGGTGGTGCGCATTGTATGTGTGTGTGTTACATTAGATTCACTAGTAGGAGTGAGAAAAACATCACGGGGTGGTGCGCATTGTATGGGTGTGTGTTACATTACATTCACTAGTAGGATTGAGAAAAACATCACGGGGTGGTGCGCATTGTATGGGTGTGTGTTACATTACATTCACTAGTAGGAGTGAGAAAAACATCACGGGGTGGTGCGCATTGTATGGGTGTGTGTTACATTACATTCACTACTAGGAGTGAGAAAAACATCACGGGGTGGCACGCATCGTATGGGTGTGTGTTACATTACATTCACTACTAGGAGTGAGAAAAACATCACGGGGTGGCGCGCATTGTATGGGTGTGTGTTACATTACATTCACTAGTAGGAGTGAGAAAAACATCACGGGGTGGTGCGCATTGTATGGGTGTGTGTTACATTACATTCACTACTAGGAGTGAGAAAAACATCACGCGGTAGTGCGCATTGTATGGGTGTGTGTTACATTACATTCACTAGTAGGAGTGAGAAAAACATCACGGGGTGGTGCGCATTGTATTGGTGTGTGTTACATTAGATTCACTAGTAGGAGTGAGAAATACATCACGGGGTGGTGCGCATTGTATGGGTGTGTGTTACATTACATTCACAAGTAGGAGTGATAAAAACATCACGGGGTGGTGCGCATTGTATGGGTGTGTGTTACATTACATTCACTAGTAGGAGTGAGAAAAACATCACGGGGTGGTGCGCATTGTATGGGTGTGTGTTACATTACATTCACTAGTAGGAGTGAGAAAAACATCACGGGGTGGTGCGCATCGTATGGGTGTGTGTTACATTACATTCACTAGTAGGAGTGAGAAAAACATCACGGGGTGGTGCGCATCGTATGGGTGCGTGTTACATTACATTCACTAGTAGGAGTGAGAAAAACATCACGGGGTGGTGCGCATTGTATGGGTGCGTGTTACATTACATTCACTAGTAGGAGTGAGAAAAACATCACGGGGTGGTGCGCATTGTATGGGTGTGTGTTACATTACATACACTAGTTGGAGTGAGAAAAACATCACGGGGTGGTGCGCATTGTATGGGTGTGTGTTACATTACATTCACTAGTAGGAGTGAGAAAAACATCACGGGGTGGTGCGCATTGTATGGGTGTGTGTTACATTACATTCACTACTAGGAGTGAGAAAAACATCACGGGGTGGTGCGCATCGTATGGGTGTGTGTTACATTACATTCACTAGTAGGAGTGAGAAAAACATCACGGGGTGGTGCGCATCGTATGGGTGTGTGTTACATTACATTCACTAGTAGGAGTGAGAAAAACATCACGGGGTGGTGCGCATCGTATGGGTGTGTGTTACATTACATTCACTAGTAGGAGTGAGAAAAACATCACGGTGTGGTGCGCATCGTATGGGTGTGTGTTACATTACATTCACTAGTAGGAGTGAGAAAAACATCACGGGGTGGTGCGCATCGTATGGGTGTGTGTTACATTACATTCACTAGTAGGAGTGAGAAAAACATCACGGGGTGGTGCGCATAGTATGGGTGCGGGTTACATTACATTCACTAATAGGAGTGAGAAAAACATCACGGGGTGGTGCGCATCGTATGGGTGCGTGTTACATTACATTCACTAGTAGGAGTGAGAAAAACATCACGGGGTGGTGCGCATCGTATGGGTGCGTGTTACATTACATTCACTACTAGGAGTGAGAAAAACATCACGGGGTGGTGCGCATCGTATGGGTGCGTGTTACATTACATTCACTAGTAGGAGTGAGAAAAACATCACGGGGTGGTGCGCATCGTATGTGTGTGTGTTACATTAGATTCACTAGTAGGAGTGAGAAAAACATCACGGGGTGGTGCGCATTGTATGTGTGTGTGTTACATTAGATTCACTAGTAGGAGTGAGAAAAACATCACGGGGTGGTGCGCATTGTATGGGTGTGTGTTACATTACATTCACTAGTAGGAGTGAGAAAAACATCACGGGGTGGTGCGCATTGTATGGGTGTGTGTTACATTACATTCACTAGTAGGAGTGAGAAAAACATCACGGGGTGGTGCGCATTGTATGGGTGTGTGTTACATTACATTCACTACTAGGAGTGAGAAAAACATCACGGGGTGGTGCGCATTGTATGTGTGTGTGTTACATTACATTCACTACTAGGAGTGAGAAAAACATCACGGGGTGGCACGCATTGTATGGGTGTGTGTTACATTACATTCACTACTAGGAGTGAGAAAAACATCACGGGGTGGCGCGAATTGTATGGGTGTGTGTTACATTACATTCACTAGTAGGAGTGAGAAAAACATCACGGGGTGGTGCGCATTGTATGGGTGTGTGTTACATTACATTCACTACTAGGAGTGAGAAAAACATCACGCGGTAGTGCGCATTGTATGGGTGTGTGTTACATTACATTCACTAGTAGGAGTGAGAAAAACATCACGGGGTGGTGCGCATTGTATTGGTGTGTGTTACATTAGATTCACTAGTAGGAGTGAGAAAAACATCACGGGGTGGTGCGCATTGTATGGGTGTGTGTTACATTACATTCACAAGTAGGAGTGAGAAAAACATCACGGGGTGGTGCGCATTGTATGGGTGTGTGTTACATTACATTCACTAGTAGGAGTGAGAAAAACATCACGGGGTGGTGCGCATTGTATGGGTGTGTGTTACATTACATTCACTAGTAGGAGTGAGAAAAACATCACGGGGTGGTGCGCATCGTATGGGTGTGTGTTACATTACATTCACTAGTAGGAGTGAGAAAAACATCACGGGGTGGTGCGCATCGTATGGGTGCGTGTTACATTACATTCACTAGTAGGAGTGAGAAAAACATCACGGGGTGGTGCGCATTGTATGGGTGCGTGTTACATTACATTCACTAGTAGGAGTGAGAAAAACATCACGGGGTGGTGCGCATTGTATGGGTGTGTGTTACATTACATACACTAGTTGGAGTGAGAAAAACATCACGGGGTGGTGCGCATTGTATGGGTGTGTGTTACATTACATTCACTAGTAGGAGTGAGAAAAACATCACGGGGTGGTGCGCATTGTATGGGTGTGTGTTACATTACATTCACTAGTAGGAGTGAGAAAAACATCACGGGGTGGTGTGCATTGTATGGGTGTGTGTTACATAACATTCACTAGTAGGAGTGAGAAAAACATCACGGGGTGGTGCGCATTGTATGGGTGTGTGTTACATTACATTCACTAGTAGGAGTGAGAAAAACATCACGGGGTGGTGCGCATTGTATGGGTGTGTGTTACATTACATTCACTAGTAGGAGTGAGAAAAACATCACGGGGTTGTGCGCATCTTATGGGTGTGTGTTACATTACATTCACTAGTAGGAGTGAGAAAAACATCACGGGGTGGTGCGCATTGTATGGGTGTGTGTTACATTACATTCACTAGTAGGAGTGAGAAAAACATCACGGGGTGGTGCGCATCGTGGGTGTGTGTTACATTACATTCACTACTAGGAGTGAGAAAAAATATCACGGGGTGGTGCGCATTGTATGGGTGTGTGTTACAATTACATTCACTAGTAGGAGTGAGAAAAACATCACGGGGTGGTGCGCATCGTATGGGTGTGTGTTACATTACATTCACTAGTAGGAGTGAGAAAAACATCACGGGGTGGTGCGCATTGTATGGGTGTGTGTTACATTACATTCACTACTAGCAGTGAGAAAAACATCACGGGGTGGTGCGCATTGTATGGGTGTGTGTTATATTACATTCACTACTAGGAGTGAGAAAAACATCACGGGGTGGTGCGCATTGTATGGGTGTGTGTTACATACATTCACTAGTAGGAGTGAGAAAAACATCACGGGGTGTGCGCATCGTATTAGTGTGTGTTACATTACATTCACTAGTAGGAGTGAGAAAAACATCACGGGGTGGTGCGCATCGTATGGGTGTGTGTTACATTACATTCACTAGTAGGAGTGAGAAAAACATCACGGGGTGGTGCGCATCGTATGGGTGTGTGTTACATTACATTCACTAGTAGGAGTGAGAAAAACATCACGGGGTGGTGCGCATCGTATGGGTGTGTGTTACATTACATTCACTAGTAGGAGTGAGAAAAACATCACGGGGTGGTGCGCATCGTATGGGTGTGTGTTACATTACATTCACTACTAGGAGTGAGAAAAACATCACGGGGTGGTGCGCATCGTATGGGTGTGTGTTACATTACATTCACTACTAGGAGTGAGAAAAACATCACAGGGTGGTGCGCATCGTATGGGTGTGTGTTACATTACATTCACTAGTAGGAGTGAGAAAAACATCACGGGGTGGTGCGCATCGTATGGGTGTGTGTTACATTACATTCACTAGTAGGAGTGAGAAAAACATCACGGGGTGGTGCGCATCGTATGGGTGTGTGTTACATTACATTCACTAGTAGGAGTGAGAAAACATCACGGGGTGGTGCGCATTGTATGGGTGTGTGTTACATTACATTCACTAGTAGGAGTGAGAAAAACATCACGGGGTGGTGCGCATCGTATGGGTGTGTGTTACATTACATTCACTAGTAGGAGTGAGAAAAACATCACGGTGTGGTGCGCATCGTATGGGTGTGTGTTACATTACATTCACTGGTAGGAGTGAGAAAAACATCACGGGGTGGTGCGCATCGTATGGGTGTGTGTTACATTACATTCACTAGTAGGAGTGAGAAAAACATCACGGGGTGGTGCGCATTGTATGGGTGTGTGTTACATTACATTCACTAGTAGGAGTGAGAAAAACATCACGGTGTGGTGCGCATCGTATGGGTGTGTGTTACATTACATTCACTACTAGGAGTGAGAAAAACATCACGTGGTGGTGCGCATCGTATGGGTGTGTGTTACATTACATTCACTAGTAGGAGTGAGAAAAACATCACGGGGTGGTGCGCATCAAATGAGTGTGTGTTACATTACATTCACTAGTAGGAGTGAGAAAAACATCACGGGGTGGTGCGCATTGTATGGGTGCGTGTTACATTACATTCACTAGTAGGAGTGAGAAAAACATCACGGGGTGGTGCGCATTGTATGGGTGTGTGTACATTACATTCACTAGTAGGAGTGAGAAAAACATCACGGGGTGGTGCGCATTCGTATGGGTGTGTGTTACATTACATTCACTAGTAGGAGTGAGAAAAACATCACGGGGTGGTGCGCATTGTATGGGTGTGTGTTACATTACATTCACTAGTAGGAGTGAGAAAAACATCACGGGGTGGTGCGCATTGTATGGGTGTGTGTTACATTACATTCACTAGTAGGAGTGAGAAAAATATCACGGGGTGGTGCGCATTGTATGGGTGTGTGTTACATTACATTCACTAGTAGGAGTGAGAAAAACATCACGGGGTGGTGCGCATCGTATGGGTGTGTGTTACATTACATTCACTAGTAGGAGTGAGAAAAACATCACGGGGTGGTGCGCATTGTATGGGTGTGTGTTACATTACATTCACTACTAGGAGTGAGAAAAACATCACGGGGTGGTGCGCATCGTATGGGTGTGTGTTACATTACATTCACTACTAGGAGTGAGAAAAACATCACGGGGTGGTGCGCATTGTATGGGTGTGTGTTACATTACATTCACTAGTAGGAGTGAGAAAAACATCACGGGGGTGGTGCGCATTGTATGGGTGTGTGTTACATTACATTCACTACTAGGAGTGAGAAAAACATCACGGGGTGGTGCGCATCGTATGGGTGTGTGTTACATTACATTCACTAGTAGGAGTGAGAAAAACATCACGGGGTGGTGCGCATCGTATGGGTGTGTGTTACATTACATTCACTAGTAGGAGTGAGAAAAACATCATGGGGTGGTGCGCATCGTATGGGTGTGTGTTACATTACATTCACTAGTAGGAGTGAGAAAAACATCACGGTGTGGTGCGCATCGTATGGGTGTGTGTTACATTACATTCACTAGTAGGAGTGAGAAAAACATCACGGGGTGGTGCGCATCGTATGGGTGTGTGTTACATTACATTCACTAGTAGGAGTGAGAAAAACATCACGGGGTGGTGCGCATAGTATGGGTGCGTGTTACATTACATTCACTAGTAGGAGTGAGAAAAACATCACGGGGTGGTGCGCATCGTATGGGTGCGTGTTACATTACATTCACTAGTAGGAGTGAGAAAAACATCACGGGGTGGTGCGCATCGTATGGGTGCGTGTTACATTACATTCACTACTAGGAGTGAGAAAAACATCACGGGGTGGTGCGCATCGTATGGGTGTGTGTTACATTACATTCACTAGTAGGAGTGAGAAAAACATCACGGGGTGGTGCGCATTGTATGTGTGTGTGTTACATTAGATTCACTAGTAGGAGTGAGAAAAACATCACGGGGTGGTGCGCATTGTATGGGTGTGTGTTACATTACATTCACTAGTAGGAGTGAGAAAAACATCACGGGGTGGTGCGCATTGTATGGGTGTGTGTTACATTACATTCACTAGTAGGAGTGAGAAAAACATCACGGGGTGGTGCGCATTGTATGGGTGTGTGTTACATTACATTCACTACTAGGAGTGAGAAAAACATCACGGGGTGGTGCGCATTGTATGGGTGTGTGTTACATTACATTCACTAGTAGGAGTGAGAAAAACATCACGGGGTGGTGCGCATTGTATGTGTGTGTGTTACATTACATTCACTACTAGGAGTGAGAAAAACATCACGGGGTGGCACGCATTGTATGGGTGTGTGTTACATTACATTCACTACTAGGAGTGAGAAAAACATCACGGGGTGGTGCGCATTGTATGGGTGTGTGTTACATTACATTCACTAGTAGGAGTGAGAAAAACATCACGGGGTGGTGCGCATTGTATGGGTGTGTGTTACATTACATTCACTACTAGGAGTGAGAAAAACATCACGCGGTGGTGTGCATTGTATGGGTGTGTGTTACATTACATTCACTAGTAGGAGTGAGAAAAACATCACGGGGTGGTGCGCATTGTATTGGTGTGTGTTACATTAGATTCACTAGTAGGAGTGAGAAAAACATCACGGGGTGGTGCGCATTGTATGGGTGTGTGTTACATTACATTCACTAGTAGGAGTGAGAAAAACATCACGGGGTGGTGCGCATTGTATGGGTGTGTGTTACATTACATTCACTACTAGGAGTGAGAAAAACATCACCGGGTGGTGCGCATTGTATGGGTGTGTGTTACATTACATTCACTAGTAGGAGTGAGAAAAACATCACGGGGTGGTGCGCATTGTATGGGTGTGTGTTACATTACATTCACTACTAGGAGTGAGAAAAACATCACGGGGTGGTGCGCATTGTATGTGTGTGTGTTACATTAGATTCACTAGTAGGAGTGAGAAAAACATCACGGGGTGGTGCGCATTGTATGTGTGTGTGTTACATTAGATTCACTAGTAGGAGTGAGAAAAATATCACGGGGTGGTGCGCATTGTATGGGTGTGTGTTACATTACATTCACTAGTAGGAGTGAGAAAAACATCACGGGGTGGTGCGCATTGTATGGGTGTGTGTTACATTACATTCACTAGTAGGAGTGAGAAAAACATCACGGGGTGGTGCGCATTGTATGGGTGTGTGTTACATTACATTCACTACTAGGAGTGAGAAAAACATCACGGGGTGGTGCGCATTGTATGGGTGTGTGTTACATTACATTCACTACTAGGAGTGAGAAAAACATCACGGGGTGGTGCGCATTGTATGGGTGTGTGTTACATTACATTCACTAGTAGGAGTGAGAAAAACATCACGGGGTGGTACGCATCGTATGGGTGTGTGTTACATTACATTCACTAGTAGGAGTGAGAAAATCATCACGGGGTGGTGCGCATCGTATGGGTGTGTGTTACATTACATTCACTAGTAGGAGTGAGAAAAACATCACGGGGTGGTGCGCATCGTATGGGTGTGTGTTACATTACATTCACTAGTAGGAGTGAGAAAAACATCACGGGGTGGTGCGCATTGTATGGGTGTGTGTTACATTACATTCACTACTAGGAGTGAGAAAAACATCACGGGGTGGTGCGCATTGTATGGGTGTGTGTTACATTACATTCACTAGTAGGAGTGAGAAAAACATCACGGGGTGGTGCGCATTGTATGGGTGTGTGTTACATTACATTCACTACTAGGAGTGAGAAAAACATCACGGGGTGGTGCGCATTGTATGTGTGTGTGTTACATTAGATTCACTAGTAGGAGTGAGAAAAACATCACGGGGTGGTGCGCATTGTATGGGTGTGTGTTACATTACATTCACTAGTAGGAGTGAGAAAAACATCAAGGGGTGGTGCGCATTGTATGGGTGTGTGTTACATTACATTCACTACTAGGATTGAGAAAAACATCACGGGGTGGTGCGCATTGCATGGGTGTGTGTTACATTACATTCACTAGTAGGAGTGAGAAAAACATCACGGGGTGGTGCGCATTGCATGGGTGTGTGTTACATTACATTCACTAGTAGGAGTGAGAAAAACATCACGGGGTGGTGCGCATCGTATGGGTGTGTGTTACATTACATTCACTAGTAGGAGTGAGAAAAACATCACGGGGTGGTGCGCATCATATGGGTGTGTGTTACATTACATTCACTAGTAGGAGTGAGAAAAACATCACGGGGTGGTGCGCATCGTATCGGTGTGTGTTACATTACATTCACTACTAGGAGTGAGAAAAACATCACGGGGTGGTGCGCATCGTATGGGTGTGTGTTACATTACATTCACTACTAGGAGTGAGAAAAACATCACGTGGTGGTGCGCATCGTATGGGTGTGTGTTACATTACATTCACTAGTAGGAGTGAGAAAAACATCACGGGGTGGTGCGCATCGTATGGGTGTGTGTTACATTACATTCACTAGTAGGAGTGAGAAAAACATCACGGGGTGGTGCGCATCGTATGGGTGTGTGTTACATTACATTCACTAGTAGGAGTGAGAAAAACATCACGGGGTGGTGCGCATCGTATGGGTGTGTGTTACATTACATTCACTAGTAGGAGTGAGAAAAACATCACGGGGTGGTGCGCATCGTATGGGTGTGTGTTACATTACGTTCACTAGTAGGAGTGAGAAAAACATCACGGTGTGGTGCGCATCGTATGGGTGTGTGTTACATTACATTCACTGGTAGGAGTGAGAAAAACATCACGGGGTGGTGCGCATCGTATGGGTGTGTGTTACATTACATTCACTATTAGGAGTGAGAAAAACATCACGGGGTGGTGCGCATCGTATGGGTGTGTGTTACATTACATTCACTAGTAGGAGTGAGAAAAACATCACGGTGTGGTGCGCATTGTATGGGTGTGTGTTACATTACATTCACTACTAGGAGTGAGAAAAACATCACGGGGTGGTGCGCATCGTATGGGTGTGTGTTACATTACATTCACTACTAGGAGTGAGAAAAACATCACGGTGTGGTGCGCATTGTATGGGTGTGTGTTACATTACATTCACTACTAGGAGTGAGAAAAACATCACGGGGTGGTGCGCATCGTATGGGTGTGTGTTACATTACATTCACTACTAGGAGTGAGAAAAACATCACGGGGTGGTGCGCATCGTATGGGTGTGTGTTACATTACATTCACTAGTAGGAGTGAGAAAAACATCACGGGGTGGTGCGCATCGTATGGGTGCGTGTTACATTACATTCACTAGTAGGAGTGAGAAAAACATCACGGGGTGGTGCGCATCGTATGGGTGCGTGTTACATTACATTCACTAGTAGGAGTGAGAAAAACATCACGGGGTGGTGCGCATTGTATGGGTGCGTGTTACATTACATACACTAGTAGGAGTGAGAAAAACATCACGGGGTGGTGCGCATTGTATGGGTGTGTGTTACATTACATTCACTATTAGGAGTGAGAAAAACATCACGGGGTGGTGCGCATTGTATGGGTGTGTGTTACATTACATTCACTAGTAGGAGTGAGAAAAACATCACGGGGTGGTGCGCATCTTATGGGTGTGTGTTACATTACATTCACTAGTAGGAGTGAGAAAAACATCACGGGGTGGTGCGCATCGTATGGGTGTGTGTTACATTACATTCACTAGTAGGAGTGAGAAAAACATCACGGGGTGGTGCGCATTGTATGGGTGTGTGTTACATTACATTCACTAGTAGGAGTGAGAAAAACATCACGGGGTGGTGCGCATTGTATGGGTGTGTGTTACATTACATTCACTACTAGGAGTGAGAAAAACATCACGGGGTGGTGCGCATTGTATGGGTGTGTGTTACATTACATTCACTACTAGGAGTGAGAAAAACATCACGGGGTGGTGCGCATTGTATGGGTGTGTGTTACATTACATTCACTAGTAGGAGTGAGAAAAACATCACGGGGTGGTACGCATCGTATGGGTGTGTGTTACATTACATTCACTAGTAGGAGTGAGAAAATCATCACGGGGTGGTGCGCATCGTATGGGTGTGTGTTACATTACATTCACTAGTAGGAGTGAGAAAAACATCACGGGGTGGTGCGCATCGTATGGGTGTGTGTTACATTACATTCACTAGTAGGAGTGAGAAAAACATCACGGGGTGGTGCGCATTGTATGGGTGTGTGTTACATTACATTCACTACTAGGAGTGAGAAAAACATCACGGGGTGGTGCGCATTGTATGGGTGTGTGTTACATTACATTCACTAGTAGGAGTGAGAAAAACATCACGGGGTGGTGCGCATTGTATGGGTGTGTGTTACATTACATTCACTACTAGGAGTGAGAAAAACATCACGGGGTGGTGCGCATTGTATGTGTGTGTGTTACATTAGATTCACTAGTAGGAGTGAGAAAAACATCACGGGGTGGTGCGCATTGTATGGGTGTGTGTTACATTACATTCACTAGTAGGAGTGAGAAAAACATCAAGGGGTGGTGCGCATTGTATGGGTGTGTGTTACATTACATTCACTACTAGGATTGAGAAAAACATCACGGGGTGGTGCGCATTGCATGGGTGTGTGTTACATTACATTCACTAGTAGGAGTGAGAAAAACATCACGGGGTGGTGCGCATTGCATGGGTGTGTGTTACATTACATTCACTAGTAGGAGTGAGAAAAACATCACGGGGTGGTGCGCATCGTATGGGTGTGTGTTACATTACATTCACTAGTAGGAGTGAGAAAAACATCACGGGGTGGTGCGCATCATATGGGTGTGTGTTACATTACATTCACTAGTAGGAGTGAGAAAAACATCACGGGGTGGTGCGCATCGTATCGGTGTGTGTTACATTACATTCACTACTAGGAGTGAGAAAAACATCACGGGGTGGTGCGCATCGTATGGGTGTGTGTTACATTACATTCACTACTAGGAGTGAGAAAAACATCACGTGGTGGTGCGCATCGTATGGGTGTGTGTTACATTACATTCACTAGTAGGAGTGAGAAAAACATCACGGGGTGGTGCGCATCGTATGGGTGTGTGTTACATTACATTCACTAGTAGGAGTGAGAAAAACATCACGGGGTGGTGCGCATCGTATGGGTGTGTGTTACATTACATTCACTAGTAGGAGTGAGAAAAACATCACGGGGTGGTGCGCATCGTATGGGTGTGTGTTACATTACATTCACTAGTAGGAGTGAGAAAAACATCACGGGGTGGTGCGCATCGTATGGGTGTGTGTTACATTACGTTCACTAGTAGGAGTGAGAAAAACATCACGGTGTGGTGCGCATCGTATGGGTGTGTGTTACATTACATTCACTGGTAGGAGTGAGAAAAACATCACGGGGTGGTGCGCATCGTATGGGTGTGTGTTACATTACATTCACTATTAGGAGTGAGAAAAACATCACGGGGTGGTGCGCATCGTATGGGTGTGTGTTACATTACATTCACTAGTAGGAGTGAGAAAAACATCACGGTGTGGTGCGCATTGTATGGGTGTGTGTTACATTACATTCACTACTAGGAGTGAGAAAAACATCACGGGGTGGTGCGCATCGTATGGGTGTGTGTTACATTACATTCACTACTAGGAGTGAGAAAAACATCACGGTGTGGTGCGCATTGTATGGGTGTGTGTTACATTACATTCACTACTAGGAGTGAGAAAAACATCACGGGGTGGTGCGCATCGTATGGGTGTGTGTTACATTACATTCACTACTAGGAGTGAGAAAAACATCACGGGGTGGTGCGCATCGTATGGGTGTGTGTTACATTACATTCACTAGTAGGAGTGAGAAAAACATCACGGGGTGGTGCGCATCGTATGGGTGCGTGTTACATTACATTCACTAGTAGGAGTGAGAAAAACATCACGGGGTGGTGCGCATCGTATGGGTGCGTGTTACATTACATTCACTAGTAGGAGTGAGAAAAACATCACGGGGTGGTGCGCATTGTATGGGTGCGTGTTACATTACATACACTAGTAGGAGTGAGAAAAACATCACGGGGTGGTGCGCATTGTATGGGTGTGTGTTACATTACATTCACTATTAGGAGTGAGAAAAACATCACGGGGTGGTGCGCATTGTATGGGTGTGTGTTACATTACATTCACTAGTAGGAGTGAGAAAAACATCACGGGGTGGTGCGCATCTTATGGGTGTGTGTTACATTACATTCACTAGTAGGAGTGAGAAAAACATCACGGGGTGGTGCGCATCGTATGGGTGTGTGTTACATTACATTCACTAGTAGGAGTGAGAAAAACATCACGGGGTGGTGCGCATCGTATGGGTGTGTGTTACATTACATTCACTAGTAGGAGTGAGAAAAACATCACGGGGTGGTGCGCATCGTATGGGTGTGTGTTACATTACATTCACTACTAGGAGTGAGAAAAACATCACGGGGTGGTGCGCATTGTATGGGTGTGTGTTACATTACATTCACTACTAGGAGTGAGAAAAACATCACGGGGTGGTGCGCATTGTATGGGTGTGTGTTACATTACATTCACTAGTAGGAGTGAGAAAAACATCACGGGGTGGTGCGCATTGTATGGGTGTGTGTTACATTACATTCACTACTAGGAGTGAGAAAAACATCACGGGGTGGTGCGCATCGTATGGGTGTGTGTTACATTACATTCACTAGTAGGAGTGAGAAAAACATCACGGGGTGGTGCGCATTGTATGTGTGTGTGTTACATTAGATTCACTAGTAGGAGTGAGAAAAACATCACGGGGTGGTGCGCATTGTATGGGTGTGTGTTACATTACATTCACTAGTAGGAGTGAGAAAAACATCACGGGGTGGTGCGCATTGTATGGGTGTGTGTTACATTACATTCACTAGTAGGAGTGAGAAAAACATCACGGGGTGGTGCGCATTGTATGGGTGTGTGTTACATTACATTCACTACTAGGAGTGAGAAAAACATCACGGGGTGGCGCGCATTGTATGGGTGTGTGTTACATTACATTCACTAGTAGGAGTGAGAAAAACATCACGGGGTGGTGCGCATTGTATGTGTGTGTGTTACATTACATTCACTACTAGGAGTGAGAAAAACATCACGAGGTGGCACGCATTGTATGGGTGTGTGTTACATTACATTCACTACTAGGAGTGAGAAAAACATCACGGGGTGGTGCGCATTGTATGGGTGTGTGTTACATTACATTCACTAGTAGGAGTGAGAAAAACATCACGGGGTGGTGCGCATTGTATGGGTGTGTGTTACATTACATTCACTACTAGGAGTGAGAAAAACATCACGCGGTGGTGTGCATTGTATGGGTGTGTGTTACATTACATTCACTAGTAGGAGTGAGAAAAACATCACGGGGTGGTGCGCATTGTATTGGTGTGTGTTACATTAGATTCACTAGTAGGAGTGAGAAAAACATCACGGGGTGGTGCGCATTGTATGTGTGTGTGTTACATTAGATTCACTAGTAGGAGTGAGAAAAATATCACGGGGTGGTGCACATTGTATGGGTGTGTGTTACATTACATTCACTAGTAGGAGTGAGAAAAACCTCACGGGGTGGTGCGCATTGTATGGGTGTGTGTTACATTACATTCACTAGTAGGAGTGAGAAAAACATCACGGGGTGGTGCGCATTGTATGGGTGTGTGTTACATTACATTCACTACTAGGAGTGAGAAAAACATCACGGGGTGGTGCGCATTGTATGGGTGTGTGTTACATTACATTCACTACTAGGAGTGAGAAAAACATCACGGGGTGGTGCGCATTGTATGGGTGTGTGTTACATTACATTCACTAGTAGGAGTGAGAAAAACATCACGGGGTGGTACGCATCGTATGGGTGTGTGTTACATTACATTCACTAGTAGGAGTGAGAAAATCATCACGGGGTGGTGCGCATCGTATGGGTGTGTGTTACATTACATTCACTAGTAGGAGTGAGAAAAACATCACGGGGTGGTGCGCATCGTATGGGTGTGTGTTACATTACATTCACTAGTAGGAGTGAGAAAAACATCACGGGGTGGTGCGCATTGTATGGGTGTGTGTTACATTACATTCACTACTAGGAGTGAGAAAAACATCACGGGGTGGTGCGCATTGTATGGGTGTGTGTTACATTACATTCACTAGTAGGAGTGAGAAAAACATCACGGGGTGGTGCGCATTGTATGGGTGTGTGTTACATTACATTCACTACTAGGAGTGAGAAAAACATCACGGGGTGGTGCGCATTGTATGTGTGTGTGTTACATTAGATTCACTAGTAGGAGTGAGAAAAACATCACGGGGTGGTGCGCATTGTATGGGTGTGTGTTACATTACATTCACTAGTAGGAGTGAGAAAAACATCAAGGGGTGGTGCGCATTGTATGGGTGTGTGTTACATTACATTCACTACTAGGATTGAGAAAAACATCACGGGGTGGTGCGCATTGCATGGGTGTGTGTTACATTACATTCACTATTAGGAGTGAGAAAAACATCACGGGGTGGTGCGCATTGCATGGGTGTGTGTTACATTACATTCACTAGTAGGAGTGAGAAAAACATCACGGGGTGGTGCGCATCGTATGGGTGTGTGTTACATTACATTCACTAGTAGGAGTGAGAAAAACATCACGGGGTGGTGCGCATCATATGGGTGTGTGTTACATTACATTCACTAGTAGGAGTGAGAAAAACATCACGGGGTGGTGCGCATCGTATCGGTGTGTGTTACATTACATTCACTACTAGGAGTGAGAAAAACATCACGGGGTGGTGCGCATCGTATGGGTGTGTGTTACATTACATTCACTACTAGGAGTGAGAAAAACATCACGGGGTGGTGCGCATCGTATGGGTGTGTGTTACATTACATTCACTAGTAGGAGTGAGAAAAACATCACGGGGTGGTGCGCATCGTATGGGTGTGTGTTACATTACATTCACTAGTAGGAGTGAGAAAAACATCACGGGGTGGTGCGCATCGTATGGGTGTGTGTTACATTACATTCACTAGTAGGAGTGAGAAAAACATCACGGGGTGGTGCGCATCGTATGGGTGTGTGTTACATTACATTCACTAGTAGGAGTGAGAAAAACATCACGGGGTGGTGCGCATCGTATGGGTGTGTGTTACATTACGTTCACTAGTAGGAGTGAGAAAAACATCACGGTGTGGTGCGCATCGTATGGGTGTGTGTTACATTACATTCACTGGTAGGAGTGAGAAAAACATCACGGGGTGGTGCGCATCGTATGGGTGTGTGTTACATTACATTCACTAGTAGGAGTGAGAAAAACATCACGGGGTGGTGCGCATTGTATGGGTGTGTGTTACATTACATTCACTAGTAGGAGTGAGAAAAACATCACGGTGTGGTGCGCATTGTATGGGTGTGTGTTACATTACATTCACTACTAGGAGTGAGAAAAACATCACGGGGTGGTGCGCATCGTATGGGTGTGTGTTACATTACATTCACTAGTAGGAGTGAGAAAAACATCACGGGGTGGTGCGCATCGTATGGGTGCGTGTTACATTACATTCACTAGTAGGAGTGAGAAAAACATCACGGGGTGGTGCGCATCGTATGGGTGCGTGTTACATTACATTCACTAGTAGGAGTGAGAAAAACATCACGGGGTGGTGCGCATTGTATGGGTGCGTGTTACATTACATACACTAGTAGGAGTGAGAAAAACATCACGGGGTGGTGCGCATTGTATGGGTGTGTGTTACATTACATTCACTATTAGGAGTGAGAAAAACATCACGGGGTGGTGCGCATTGTATGGGTGTGTGTTACATTACATTCACTAGTAGGAGTGAGAAAAACATCACGGGGTGGTGCGCATCTTATGGGTGTGTGTTACATTACATTCACTAGTAGGAGTGAGAAAAATATCACGGGGTGGTGCGCATTGTATGGGTGTGTGTTACATTACATTCACTAGTAGGAGTGAGAAAAACATCACGGGGTGGTGCGCATCGTATGGGTGTGTGTTACATTACATTCACTAGTAGGAGTGAGAAAAACATCACGGGGTGGTGCGCATTGTATGGGTGTGTGTTACATTACATTCACTACTAGGAGTGAGAAAAACATCACGGGGTGGTGCGCATTGTATGGGTGTGTGTTACATTACATTCACTACTAGGAGTGAGAAAAACATCACGGGGTGGTGCGCATCGTATGGGTGTGTGTTACATTACATTCACTACTAGGAGTGAGAAAAACATCACGGGGTGGTGCGCATCGTATGGGTGTGTGTTACATTACATTCACTAGTAGGAGTGAGAAAAACATCACAGGGTGGTGCGCATTGTATGTGTGTGTGTTACATTAGATTCACTAGTAGGAGTGAGAAAAACATCACGGGGTGGTGCGCATTGTATGGGTGTGTGTTACATTACATTCACTAGTAGGAGTGAGAAAAACATCACGGGGTGGTGCGCATTGTATGGGTGTGTGTTACATTACATTCACTAGTAGGAGTGAGAAAAACATCACGGGGTGGTGCGCATTGTATGGGTGTGTGTTACATTACATTCACTACTAGGAGTGAGAAAAACATCACGGGGTGGCGCGCATTGTATGGGTGTGTGTTACATTACATTCACTAGTAGGAGTGAGAAAAACATCACGGGGTGGTGCGCATTGTATGTGTGTGTGTTACATTACATTCACTACTAGGAGTGAGAAAAACATCACGAGGTGGCACGCATTGTATGGGTGTGTGTTACATTACATTCACTACTAGGAGTGAGAAAAACATCACGGGGTGGTGCGCATTGTATGGGTGTGTGTTACATTACATTCACTAGTAGGAGTGAGAAAAACATCACGGGGTGGTGCGCATTGTATGGGTGTGTGTTACATTACATTCACTACTAGGAGTGAGAAAAACATCACGCGGTGGTGTGCATTGTATGGGTGTGTGTTACATTACATTCACTAGTAGGAGTGAGAAAAACATCACGGGGTGGTGCGCATTGTATTGGTGTGTGTTACATTAGATTCACTAGTAGGAGTGAGAAAAACATCACGGGGTGGTGCGCATTGTATGTGTGTGTGTTACATTAGATTCACTAGTAGGAGTGAGAAAAATATCACGGGGTGGTGCACATTGTATGGGTGTGTGTTACATTACATTCACTAGTAGGAGTGAGAAAAACCTCACGGGGTGGTGCGCATTGTATGGGTGTGTATTACATTACATTCACTAGTAGGAGTGAGAAAAACATCACGGGGTGGTGCGCATTGTATGGGTATGTGTTACATTACATTCACTACTAGGAGTGAGAAAAACATCACAGGGTGGTGCGCATTGTATGGGTGTGTGTTACATTACATTCACTACTAGGAGTGAGAAAAACATCACGGGGTGGTGCGCATTGTATGGGTGTGTGTTACATTACATTCACTAGTAGGAGTGAGAAAAACATCACGGGGTGGTACGCATCGTATGGGTGTGTGTTACATTACATTCACTAGTAGGAGTGAGAAAATCATCACGGGGTGGTGCGCATCGTATGGGTGTGTGTTACATTACATTCACTAGTAGGAGTGAGAAAAACATCACGGGGTGGTGCGCATCGTATGGGTGTGTGTTACATTACATTCACTAGTAGGAGTGAGAAAAACATCACGGGGTGGTGCGCATTGTATGGGTGTGTGTTACATTACATTCACTACTAGGAGTGAGAAAAACATCACGGGGTGGTGCGCATTGTATGGGTGTGTGTTACATTACATTCACTAGTAGGAGTGAGAAAAACATCACGGGGTGGTGCGCATTGTATGGGTGTGTGTTACATTACATTCACTACTAGGAGTGAGAAAAACATCACGGGGTGGTGCACATTGTATGTGTGTGTGTTACATTAGATTCACTAGTAGGAGTGAGAAAAACATCACGGGGTGGTGCGCATTGTATGGGTGTGTGTTACATTACATTCACTAGTAGGAGTGAGAAAAACATCAAGGGGTGGTGCGCATTGTATGGGTGTGTGTTACATTACATTCACTACTAGGATTGAGAAAAACATCACGGGGTGGTGCGCATTGCATGGGTGTGTGTTACATTACATTCACTAGTAGGAGTGAGAAAAACATCACGGGGTGGTGCGCATTGCATGGGTGTGTGTTACATTACATTCACTAGTAGGAGTGAGAAAAACATCACGGGGTGGTGCGCATCGTATGGGTGTGTGTTACATTACATTCACTAGTAGGAGTGAGAAAAACATCACGGGGTGGTGCGCATCATATGGGTGTGTGTTACATTACATTCACTAGTAGGAGTGAGAAAAACATCACGGGGTGGTGCGCATCGTATCGGTGTGTGTTACATTACATTCACTACTAGGAGTGAGAAAAACATCACGGGGTGGTGCGCATCGTATGGGTGTGTGTTACATTACATTCACTACTAGGAGTGAGAAAAACATCACGGGGTGGTGCGCATCGTATGGGTGTGTGTTACATTACATTCACTAGTAGGAGTGAGAAAAACATCACGGGGTGGTGCGCATCGTATGGGTGTGTGTTACATTACATTCACTAGTAGGAGTGAGAAAAACATCACGGGGTGGTGCGCATCGTATGGGTGTGTGTTACATTACATTCACTAGTAGGAGTGAGAAAAACATCACGGGGTGGTGCGCATCGTATGGGTGTGTGTTACATTACATTCACTAGTAGGAGTGAGAAAAACATCACGGGGTGGTGCGCATCGTATGGGTGTGTGTTACATTACGTTCACTAGTAGGAGTGAGAAAAACATCACGGTGTGGTGCGCATCGTATGGGTGTGTGTTACATTACATTCACTGGTAGGAGTGAGAAAAACATCACGGGGTGGTGCGCATCGTATGGGTGTGTGTTACATTACATTCACTAGTAGGAGTGAGAAAAACATCACGGGGTGGTGCGCATTGTATGGGTGTGTGTTACATTACATTCACTAGTAGGAGTGAGAAAAACATCACGGTGTGGTGCGCATTGTATGGGTGTGTGTTACATTACATTCACTACTAGGAGTGAGAAAAACATCACGGGGTGGTGCGCATCGTATGGGTGTGTGTTACATTACATTCACTAGTAGGAGTGAGAAAAACATCACGGGGTGGTGCGCATCGTATGGGTGCGTGTTACATTACATTCACTAGTAGGAGTGAGAAAAACATCACGGGGTGGTGCGCATCGTATGGGTGCGTGTTACATTACATTCACTAGTAGGAGTGAGAAAAACATCACGGGGTGGTGCGCATTGTATGGGTGCGTGTTACATTACATACACTAGTAGGAGTGAGAAAAACATCACGGGGTGGTGCGCATTGTATGGGTGTGTGTTACATTACATTCACTATTAGGAGTGAGAAAAACATCACGGGGTGGTGCGCATTGTATGGGGGTGTGTTACATTACATTCACTAGTAGGAGTGAGAAAAACATCACGGGGTGGTGCGCATCTTATGGGTGTGTGTTACATTACATTCACTAGTAGGAGTGAGAAAAATATCACGGGGTGGTGCGCATTGTATGGGTGTGTGTTACATTACATTCACTAGTAGGAGTGAGAAAAACATCACGGGGTGGTGCGCATCGTATGGGTGTGTGTTACATTACATTCACTAGTAGGAGTGAGAAAAACATCACGGGGTGGTGCGCATTGTATGGGTGTGTGTTACATTACATTCACTACTAGGAGTGAGAAAAACATCACGGGGTGGTGCGCATTGTATGGGTGTGTGTTACATTACATTCACTACTAGGAGTGAGAAAAACATCACGGGGTGGTGCGCATTGTATGGGTGTGTGTTACATTACATTCACTAGTAGGAGTGAGAAAAACATCACGGGGTGGTGCGCATTGTATGGGTGTGTGTTACATTACATTCACTACTAGGAGTGAGAAAAACATCACGGGGTGGTGCGCATCGTATGGGTGTGTGTTACATTACATTCACTAGTAGGAGTGAGAAAAACATCACGGGGTGGTGCGCATTGTATGTGTGTGTGTTACATTAGATTCACTAGTAGGAGTGAGAAAAACATCACGGGGTGGTGCGCATTGTATGGGTGTGTGTTACATTACATTCACTAGTAGGAGTGAGAAAAACATCACGGGGTGGTGCGCATTGTATGGGTGTGTGTTACATTACATTCACTAGTAGGAGTGAGAAAAACATCACGGGGTGGTGCGCATTGTATGGGTGTGTGTTACATTACATTCACTACTAGGAGTGAGAAAAACATCACGGGGTGGCGCGCATTGTATGGGTGTGTGTTACATTACATTCACTAGTAGGAGTGAGAAAAACATCACGGGGTGGTGCGCATTGTATGTGTGTGTGTTACATTACATTCACTACTAGGAGTGAGAAAAACATCACGAGGTGGCACGCATTGTATGGGTGTGTGTTACATTACATTCACTACTAGGAGTGAGAAAAACATCACGGGGTGGTGCGCATTGTATGGGTGTGTGTTACATTACATTCACTAGTAGGAGTGAGAAAAACATCACGGGGTGGTGCGCATTGTATGGGTGTGTGTTACATTACATTCACTACTAGGAGTGAGAAAAACATCACGCGGTGGTGTGCATTGTATGGGTGTGTGTTACATTACATTCACTAGTAGGAGTGAGAAAAACATCACGGGGTGGTGCGCATTGTATTGGTGTGTGTTACATTAGATTCACTAGTAGGAGTGAGAAAAACATCACGGGGTGGTGCGCATTGTATGTGTGTGTGTTACATTAGATTCACTAGTAGGAGTGAGAAAAATATCACGGGGTGGTGCACATTGTATGGGTGTGTGTTACATTACATTCACTAGTAGGAGTGAGAAAAACCTCACGGGGTGGTGCGCATTGTATGGGTGTGTGTTACATTACATTCACTAGTAGGAGTGAGAAAAACATCACGGGGTGGTGCGCATTGTATGGGTGTGTGTTACATTACATTCACTACTAGGAGTGAGAAAAACATCACGGGGTGGTGCGCATTGTATGGGTGTGTGTTACATTACATTCACTACTAGGAGTGAGAAAAACATCACGGGGTGGTGCGCATCGTATGGGTGTGTGTTACATTACATTCACTAGTAGGAGTGAGAAAAACATCACGGGGTGGTACGCATCGTATGGGTGTGTGTTACATTACATTCACTAGTAGGAGTGAGAAAATCATCACGGGTGGTGCGCATCGTATGGGTGTGTGTTACATTACATTCACTAGTAGGAGTGAGAAAAACATCACGGGGTGGTGCGCATCGTATGGGTGTGTGTTACATTACATTCACTAGTAGGAGTGAGAAAAACATCACGTGGTGGTGCGCATTGTATGGGTGTGTGTTACATTACATTCACTACTAGGAGTGAGAAAAACATCACGGGGTGGTGCGCATTTTATGGGTGTGTGTTACATTACATTCACTAGTAGGAGTGAGAAAAACATCACGGGGTGGTGCGCATTGTATTGGTGTGTGTTACATTACATTCACTACTAGGAGTGAGAAAAACATCACGGGGTGGTGCGCATTGTATGTGTGTGTGTTACATTAGATTCACTAGTAGGAGTGAGAAAAACATCACGGGGTGGTGCGCATTGTATGGGTGTGTGTTACATTACATTCACTAGTAGGAGTGAGAAAAACATCACGGGGTGGTGCGCATTGTATGGGTGTGTGTTACATTACATTCACTAGTAGGAGTGAGAAAAACATCACGGGGTGGTGCGCATTGTATGGGTGTGTGTTACATTACATTCACTACTAGGAGTGAGAAAAACATCACGGGGTGGTGCGCATTGTATGGGTGTGTGTTACATTACATTCACTACTAGGAGTGAGAAAAACATCACGGGGTGGTGCGCATTGTATGGGTGTGTGTTACATTACATTCACTAGTAGGAGTGAGAAAAACATTACGGGGTGGTACGCATCGTATGGGTGTGTGTTACATTACATTCACTAGTAGGAGTGAGAAAAACATCACGGGGTGGTGCGCATCGTATGGGTGTGTGTTACATTACATTCACTAGTAGGAGTGAGAAAAACATCACGGGGTGGTGCGCATCGTATGGGTGTGTGTTACATTACATTCACTAGTAGGAGTGAGAAAAACATCACGGGGTGGTGCGCATTGTATGGGTGTGTGTTACATTACATTCACTAGTAGGAGTGAGAAAAACATCAAGGGGTGGTGCGCATTGTATGGGTGTGTGTTACATTACATTCACTAGTAGGAGTGAGAAAAACATCAAGGGGTGGTGCGCATTGTATGGGTGTGTGTTACATTACATTCACTACTAGGAGTGAGAAAAACATCACGGGGTGGTGCGCATTGTATGGGTGTGTGTTACATTACATTCACTAGTAGGAGTGAGAAAAACATCACGGGGTGGTGCGCATTGTATGGGTGTGTGTTACATTACATTCACTAGTAAGAGTGAGAAAAACATCACGGGGTGGTGCGCATTGCATGGGTGTGTGTTACATTATATTCACTAGTAGGAGTGAGAAAAACATCACGGGGTGGTGCGCATTGCATGGGTGTGTGTTACATTACATTCACTAGTAGGAGTGAGAAAAACATCACGGGGTGGTGCGCATTGTATGGGTGTGTGTTACATTACATTCACTAGTAGGAGTGAGAAAAACATCACGGGGTGGTGCGCATTGTATGGGTGTGTGTTACATTACATTCACTACTAGGAGTGAGAAAAACATCACGGGGTGGTGCGCATTGTATGGGTGTGTGTTACATTACATTCACTACTAGGAGTGAGAAAAACATCACGGGGTGGTGCGCATTGTATGGGTGTGTGTTACATTACATTCACTACTAGGAGTGAGAAAAACATCACGGGGTGGTGCGCATTGTATGGGTGTGTGTTACATTACATTCACTAGTAGAAGTGAGAAAAACATCACGGGGTGGTGCGCATTGCATGGGTGTGTGTTACATTATATTCACTAGTAGGAGTGAGAAAAACATCACGGGGTGGTGCGCATTGCATGGGTGTGTGTTACATTATATTCACTAGTAGGAGTGAGAAAAACATCACGGGGTGGTGCGCATTGCATGGGTGTGTGTTACATTACATTCACTAGTAGGAGTGAGAAAAACATCACGGGGTGGTGCGCATTGTATGGGTGTGTGTTACATTACATTCACTAGTAGGAGTGAGAAAAACATCACGGGGTGGTGCGCATTGTATGGGTGTGTGTTACATTACATTCACTACTAGGAGTGAGAAAAACATCACGGGGTGGTGCGCATTGTATGGGTGTGTGTTACATTACATTCACTACTAGGAGTGAGAAAAACATCACGGGGTGGTGCGCATCGTATGGGTGTGTGTTACATTACATTCACTAGTAGGAGTGAGAAAAACATCACGGGGTGGTGCGCATCGTATGGGTGTGTGTTACATTACATTCACTAGTAGGAGTGAGAAAAACATCACGGGGTGGTGCGCATCGTATGGGTGTGTGTTACATTACATTCACTAGTAGGAGTGAGAAAAACATCACGGGGTGGTGCGCATCGTATGGGTGTGTGTTACATTACATTCACTAGTAGGAGTGAGAAAAACATCACGGGGTGGTGCGCATTGTATGGGTGTGTGTTACATTACATTCACTAGTAGGAGTGAGAAAAACATCAAGGGGTGGTGCGCATTGTATGGGTGTGTGTTACATTACATTCACTACTAGGATTGAGAAAAACATCACGGGGTGGTGCGCATTGTATGGGTGTGTGTTACATTACATTCACTAGTAGGAGTGAGAAAAACATCACGGGGTGGTGCGCATTGTATGGGTGTGTGTTACATTACATTCACTAGTAGGAGTGAGAAAAACATCACGGGGTGGTGCGCATTGTATGGGTGTGTGTTACATTACATTCACTAGTAGGAGTGAGAAAAACATCACGGGGTGGTGCGCATTGTATGGGTGTGTGTTACATTACATTCACTAGTAGGAGTGAGAAAAAAACACGGGATGGTGCGCATTGTATGGGTGTGTGTTACATTACATTCACTAGTAGGAGTGAGAAAAACATCACGGGGTGGTGCGCATTGTATGGGTGTGTGTTACATTACATTCACTAGTAGGAGTGAGAAAAACATCACGGGGTGGTGCGCATTGCATGGGTGTGTGTTACATTACATTCACTAGTAGGAGTGAGAAAAACATCACGGGGTGGTGCGCATTGCATGGGTGTGTGTTACATTACATTCACTAGTAGGAGTGAGAAAAACATCACGGGGTGGTGCGCATTGCATGGGTGTGTGTTACATTACATTCACTAGTAGGAGTGAGAAAAACATCACGGGGTGGTGCGCATTGCATGGGTGTGTGTTACATTACATTCACTAGTAGGAGTGAGAAAAACATCACGGGGTGGTGCGCATTGCATGGGTGTGTGTTACATTACATTCACTACTAGCAGTGAGAAAAACATCACGGGGTGGTGCGCATTGTATGGGTGTGTGTTACATTACATTCACTACTAGGAGTGAGAAAAACATCACGGGGTGGTGCGCATTGTATGGGTGTGTGTTACATTACATTCACTAGTAGGAGTGAGAAAAACATCACGGGGTGGTGCGCATCGTATTGGTGTGTGTTACATTACATTCACTAGTAGGAGTGAGAAAAACATCACGGGGTGGTGCGCATCGTATGGGTGTGTGTTACATTACATTCACTAGTAGGAGTGAGAAAAACATCACGGGGTGGTGCGCATCGTATGGGTGTGTGTTACATTACATTCACTAGTAGGAGTGAGAAAAACATCACGGGGTGGTGCGCATCATATGGGTGTGTGTTACATTACATTCACTAGTAGGAGGGAGAAAAACATCACGGGGTGGTGCGCATCGTATCGGTGTGTGTTACATTACATTCACTACTAGGAGTGCGAAAAACATCACGGGGTGGTGCGCATCGTATGGGTGTGTGTTACATTACATTCACTACTAGGAGTGAGAAAAACATCACGGGGTGGTGCGCATCGTATGGGTGTGTGTTACATTACATTCACTAGTAGGAGTGAGAAAAACATCACGGGGTGGTGCGCATCGTATGGGTGTGTGTTACATTACATTCACTAGTAGGAGTGAGAAAAACATCACGGGGTGGTGCGCATCGTATGGGTGTGTGTTACATTACATTCACTAGTAGGAGTGAGAAAAACATCACGGGGTGGTGCGCATCGTATGGGTGTGTGTTACATTACATTCACTAGTAGGAGTGAGAAAAACATCACGGGGTGGTGCGCATCGTATGGGTGTGTGTTACATTACGTTCACTAGTAGGAGTGAGAAAAACATCACGGTGTGGTGCGCATCGTATGGGTGTGTGTTACATTACATTCACTGGTAGGAGTGAGAAAAACATCACGGGGTGGTGCGCATCGTATGGGTGTGTGTTACATTACATTCACTAGTAGGAGTGAGAAAAACATCACGGGGTGGTGCGCATCGTATGGGTGTGTGTTACATTACATTCACTAGTAGGAGTGAGAAAAACATCACGGGGTGGTGCGCATCGTATGGGTGTGTGTTACATTACATTCACTAGTAGGAGTGAGAAAAACATCACGGGGTGGTGCGCATCGTATGGGTGTGTGTTACATTACATTCACTAGTAGGAGTGAGAAAAACATCACGGGGTGGTGCGCATTGTATGGGTGTGTGTTACATTACATTCACTACTAGGAGTGAGAAAAACATCACGGGGTGGTGCGCATTGTATGGGTGTGTGTTACATTACATTCACTACTAGGAGTGAGAAAAACATCACGGGGTGGTGCGCATTGTATG
This sequence comes from Cavia porcellus, assembly GCF_034190915.1. Lineage (NCBI taxonomy): Eukaryota > Metazoa > Chordata > Mammalia > Rodentia > Caviidae > Cavia > Cavia porcellus. Next base: position 10,439 of record NW_026947728.1, on the reverse strand, counting down.
GGTGTGTGTTACATTACATTCACTAGTAGGAGTGAGAAAAACATCACGGGGTGGTGCGCATTGTATGGGTGTGTGTTACATTACATTCACTAGTAGGAGTGAGAAAAACATCACGGGGTGGTGCGCATCGTATGGGTGTGTGTTACATTACATTCACTAGTAGGAGTGAGAAAAACATCACGGGGTGGTGCGCATCGTATGGGTGTGTGTTACATTACATTCACTAGTAGGAGTGAGAAAAACATCACGGTGTGGTGCGCATCGTATGGGTGTGTGTTACATTACATTCACTAGTAGGAGTGAGAAAAACATCACGGGGTGGTGCGCATCGTATGGGTGTGTGTTACATTACATTCACTAGTAGGAGTGAGAAAAACATCACGGGGTGGTGCGCATCGTATGGGTGCGTGTTACATTACATTCACTAGTAGGAGTGAGAAAAACATCACGGGGTGGTGCGCATCGTATGGGTGCGTGTTACATTACATTCACTAGTAGGAGTGAGAAAAACATCACGGGGTGGTGCGCATCGTATGGGTGCGTGTTACATTACATTCACTACTAGGAGTGAGAAAAACATCACGGGGTGGTGCGCATCGTATGGGTGCGTGTTACATTACATTCACTAGTAGGAGTGAGAAAAACATCACGGGGTGGTGCGCATCGTATGGGTGTGTGTTACATTACATTCACTACTAGGAGTGAGAAAAACATCACGGGGTGGTGCGCATCGTATGGGTGTGTGTTACATTACATTCACTACTAGGAGTGAGAAAAACATCACGGGGTGGTGCGCATTGTATGGGTGTGTGTTACATTACATTCACTACTAGGAGTGAGAAAAACATCACGGGGTGGTGCGCATTGTATGGGTGTGTGTTACATTACATTCACTAGTAGGAGTGAGAAAAACATCACGGGGTGGTGCGCATCGTATGGGTGTGTGTTACATTACATTCACTAGTAGGAGTGAGAAAAACATCACGGGGTGGTGCGCATCGTATGGGTGTGTGTTACATTACATTCACTAGTAGGAGTGAGAAAAACATCACGGTGTGGTGCGCATCGTATGGGTGTGTGTTACATTACATTCACTAGTAGGAGTGAGAAAAACATCACGGTGTGGTGCGCATCGTATGGGTGTGTGTTACATTACATTCACTAGTAGGAGTGAGAAAAACATCACGGGGTGGTGCGCATCGTATGGGTGTGTGTTACATTACATTCACTAGTAGGAGTGAGAAAAACATCACGGGGTGGTGCGCATAGTATGGGTGCGTGTTACATTACATTCACTAGTAGGAGTGAGAAAAACATCACGGGGTGGTGCGCATCGTATGGGTGCGTGTTACATTACATTCACTAGTAGGAGTGAGAAAAACATCACGGGGTGGTGCGCATCGTATGGGTGCGTGTTACATTACATTCACTACTAGGAGTGAGAAAAACATCACGGGGTGGTGCGCATCGTATGGGTGCGTGTTACATTACATTCACTAGTAGGAGTGAGAAAAACATCACGGGGTGGTGCGCATCGTATGTGTGTGTGTTACATTAGATTCACTAGTAGGAGTGAGAAAAACATCACGGGGTGGTGCGCATTGTATGTGTGTGTGTTACATTAGATTCACTAGTAGGAGTGAGAAAAACATCACGGGGTGGTGCGCATTGTATGGGTGTGTGTTACATTACATTCACTAGTAGGAGTGAGAAAAACATCACGGGGTGGTGCGCATTGTATGGGTGTGTGTTACATTACATTCACTACTAGGAGTGAGAAAAACATCACGGGGTGGCGCGCATTGTATGGGTGTGTGTTACATTACATTCACTAGTAGGAGTGAGAAAAACATCACGGGGTGGCGCGCATTGTATGTGTGTGTGTTACATTACATTCACTACTAGGAGTGAGAAAAACATCACGGGGTGGCACGCATTGTATGGTTGTGTGTTACATTACATTCACTACTAGGAGTGAGAAAAACATCACGGGGTGGCGCGCATTGTATGGGTGTGTGTTACATTACATTCACTAGTAGGAGTGAGAAAAACATCACGGGGTGGTGCGCATTGTATGGGTGTGTGTTACATTACATTCACTACTAGGAGTGAGAAAAACATCACGGGGTGGTGCGCATTGTATGGGTGTGTGTTACATTACATTCACTAGTAGGAGTGAGAAAAACATCACGGGGTGGTGCGCATTGTATTGGTGTGTGTTACATTAGATTCACTACTAGGAGTGAGAAAAACATCACGGGGTGGTGCGCATTGTATGTGTGTGTGTTACATTAGATTCACTAGTAGGAGTGAGAAAAATATCACGGGGTGGTGCACATTGTATGGGTGTGTGTTACATTACATTCACTAGTAGGAGTGAGAAAAACCTCACGGGGTGGTGCGCATTGTATGGGTGTGTGTTACATTACATTCACTAGTAGGAGTGAGAAAAACATCACGGGGTGGTGCGCATTGTATGGGTGTGTGTTACATTACATTCACTACTAGGAGTGAGAAAAACATCACGGGGTGGTGCGCATTGTATGGGTGTGTGTTACATTACATTCACTACTAGGAGTGAGAAAAACATCACGGGGTGGTGCGCATCGTATGGGTGTGTGTTACATTACATTCACTAGTAGGAGTGAGAAAAACATCACGGGGTGGTACGCATCGTATGGGTGTGTGTTACATTACATTCACTAGTAGGAGTGAGAAAATCATCACGGGGTGGTGCGCATCGTATGGGTGTGTGTTACATTACATTCACTAGTAGGAGTGAGAAAAACATCACGGGGTGGTGCGCATCGTATGGGTGTGTGTTACATTACATTCACTAGTAGGAGTGAGAAAAACATCACGGGGTGGTGCGCATCGTATGGGTGTGTGTTACATTACATTCACTACTAGGAGTGAGAAAAACATCACGGGGTGGTGCGCATTGTATGGGTGTGTGTTACATTACATTCACTAGTAGGAGTGAGAAAAACATCACGGGGTGGTGCGCATTGTATTGGTGTGTGTTACATTACATTCACTACTAGGAGTGAGAAAAACATCACGGGGTGGTGCGCATTGTATGTGTGTGTGTTACATTAGATTCACTAGTAGGAGTGAGAAAAACATCACGGGGTGGTGCGCATTGTATGGGTGTGTGTTACATTACATTCACTAGTAGGAGTGAGAAAAACATCACGGGGTGGTGCGCATTGTATGGGTGTGTGTTACATTACATTCACTAGTAGGAGTGAGAAAAACATCACGGGGTGGTGCGCATTGTATGGGTGTGTGTTACATTACATTCACTACTAGGAGTGAGAAAAACATCACGGGGTGGTGCGCATTGTATGGGTGTGTGTTACATTACATTCACTACTAGGAGTGAGAAAAACATCACGGGGTGGTGCGCATTGTATGGGTGTGTGTTACATTACATTCACTACTAGGAGTGAGAAAAACATCACGGGGTGGTGCGCATTGTATGGGTGTGTGTTACATTACATTCACTAGTAGGAGTGAGAAAAACATTACGGGGTGGTACGCATCGTATGGGTGTGTGTTACATTACATTCACTAGTAGGAGTGAGAAAAACATCACGGGGTGGTGCGCATCGTATGGGTGTGTGTTACATTACATTCACTAGTAGGAGTGAGAAAAACATCACGGGGTGGTGCGCATCGTATGGGTGTGTGTTACATTACATTCACTAGTAGGAGTGAGAAAAACATCACGGGGTGGTGCGCATTGTATGGGTGTGTGTTACATTACATTCACTAGTAGGAGTGAGAAAAACATCAAGGGGTGGTGCGCATTGTATGGGTGTGTGTTACATTACATTCACTAGTAGGAGTGAGAAAAACATCAAGGGGTGGTGCGCATTGTATGGGTGTGTGTTACATTACATTCACTACTAGGAGTGAGAAAAACATCACGGGGTGGTGCGCCTTGTATGGGTGTGTGTTACATTACATTCACTAGTAGAAGTGAGAAAAACATCACGGGGTGGTGCGCATTGCATGGGTGTGTGTTACATTACATTCACTAGTAGGAGTGAGAAAAACATCACGGGGTGGTGCGCATTGTATGGGTGTGTGTTACATTACATTCACTAGTAGGAGTGAGAAAAACATCACGGGGTGGTGCGCATTGTATGGGTGTGTGTTACATTACATTCACTACTAGGAGTGAGAAAAACATCACGGGGTGGTGCGCATTGTATGGGTGTGTGTTACATTACATTCACTACTAGGAGTGAGAAAAACATCACGGGGTGGTGCGCATCGTATGGGTGTGTGTTACATTACATTCACTAGTAGGAGTGAGAAAAACATCACGGGGTGGTGCGCATCGTATGGGTGTGTGTTACATTACATTCACTAGTAGGAGTGAGAAAAACATCACGGGGTGGTGCGCATCGTATGGGTGTGTGTTACATTACATTCACTAGTAGGAGTGAGAAAAACATCACGGGGTGGTGCGCATCGTATGGGTGTGTGTTACATTACATTCACTAGTAGGAGTGAGAAAAACATCACGGGGTGGTGCGCATCGTATGGGTGTGTGTTACATTACATTCACTAGTAGGAGTGAGAAAAACATCACGGGGTGGTGCGCATCGTATGGGTGTGTGTTACATTACATTCACTAGTAGGAGTGAGAAAAACATCACGGGGTGGTGCGCATCGTATGGGTGTGTGTTACATTACATTCACTACTAGGAGTGAGAAAAACATCACGGGGTGGTGCGCATCGTATGGGTGTGTGTTACATTACATTCACTACTAGGAGTGAGAAAAACATCACGGGGTGGTGCGCATCGTATGGGTGTGTGTTACATTACATTCACTAGTAGGAGTGAGAAAAACATCACGGGGTGGTGCGCATCGTATGGGTGTGTGTTACATTACATTCACTAGTAGGAGTGAGAAAAACATCACGGGGTGGTGCGCATCGTATGGGTGTGTGTTACATTACATTCACTAGTAGGAGTGAGAAAAACATCACGGGGTGGTGCGCATCGTATGGGTGTGTGTTACATTACATTCACTAGTAGGAGTGAGAAAAACATCACGGGGTGGTGCGCATCGTATGGGTGTGTGTTACATTACATTCACTAGTAGGAGTGAGAAAAACATCACGGGGTGGTGCGCATCGTATGGGTGTGTGTTACATTACATTCACTAGTAGGAGTGAGAAAAACATCACGGGGTGGTGCGCATCGTATGGGTGTGTGTTACATTACATTCACTACTAGGAGTGAGAAAAACATCACGGGGTGGTGCGCATCGTATGGGTGTGTGTTACATTACATTCACTACTAGGAGTGAGAAAAACATCACGGGGTGGTGCGCATCGTATGGGTGTGTGTTACATTACATTCACTAGTAGGAGTGAGAAAAACATCACGGGGTGGTGCGCATCGTATGGGTGTGTGTTACATTACATTCACTAGTAGGAGTGAGAAAAACATCACGGGGTGGTGCGCATCGTATGGGTGTGTGTTACATTACATTCACTAGTAGGAGTGAGAAAAACATCACGGGGTGGTGCGCATCGTATGGGTGTGTGTTACATTACGTTCACTAGTAGGAGTGAGAAAAACATCACGGGGTGGTGCGCATCGTATGGGTGTGTGTTACATTACGTTCACTAGTAGGAGTGAGAAAAACATCACGGTGTGGTGCGCATCGTATGGGTGTGTGTTACATTACATTCACTGGTAGGAGTGAGAAAAACATCACGGGGTGGTGCGCATCGTATGGGTGTGTGTTACATTACATTCACTAGTAGGAGTGAGAAAAACATCACGGGGTGGTGCGCATTGTATGGGTGTGTGTTACATTACATTCATTACTAGGAGTGAGAAAAACATGACGGGGTGGTGCGCATTGTATGGGTGTGTGTTCCATTACATTCACTACTAGGAGTGAGAAAAACATCACGGGGTGGTGCGCATTGAATGGGTGTGTGTTACATTACATTCACTAGTAGGAGTGAGAAAAACATCACGGGGTGGTGCGCATTGTATGGGTGTGTGTTACATTACATTCACTAGTAGGAGTGAGAAAAACATCACGGGGTGGTGCGCATTGTATGGGTGTGTGTTACATTACATTCACTAGTAGGAGTGAGAAAAACATCACGGGGTGGTGCGCATTGTAAGGGTGTGGGTTACATTACATTCACTACTAGGAGTGAGAAAAACATCACGGGGTGGTGCGCATTGTATGGTTGTGTGTTACATTCTATTCACTAGTAGGAGTGAGAAAAACATCACGGGGTGGTGCGCATTGTATGGGTGTGTGTTACATTACATTCACTAGTAGGAGTGAGAAAAACATCACGGGGTGGTGCGCATTGTATGGGTGTGTGTTACATTACATTCACTAGTAGGAGTGAGAAAAACATCACGGGGTGGTGCGCATCGTATGGGTGTGTGTTACATTACATTCACTAGTAGGAGTGAGAAAAACATCACGGGGTGGTGCGCATCGTATGGGTGTGTGTGACATTACATTCACTAGTAGGAGTGAGAAAACATCACGGGGTGGTGCGCATTGTATGGGTGTGTGTTACATTACATTCACTAGTAGGAGTGAGAAAAACATCACGGGGTGGTGCGCATTGTATGGGTGTGTGTTACATTACATTCACTCCTAGGAGTGAGAAAAACATCAAGGTGTGGTGCGCATTGTATGGGTGTGTGTTACATTACATTCACTAGTAGGAGTGAGAAGAACATCAAGGGGTGGTGCGCATTGTATTGGTGTGTGTTACATTACATTCACTACTAGGAGTGAGAAAAACATCACGGGGTGGTGCGCATTGTATGGGTGTGTGTTACATTACATTCACTAGTAGGAGTGAGAAAAACATCACGGGGTGGTGCGCATCGTATGGGTGTGTGTTACATTACATTCACTAGTAGGAGTGAGAAAAACATCACGGGGTGGTGCGCATTGTATGGGTGTGTGTTACATTACATTCACTAGTAGGAGTGAGAAAAACATCACGGGGTGGTGCGCATCGTATGGGTGTGTGTTACATTACATTCACTACTAGGAGTGAGAAAAACATCACGGGGTGGTGCGCATTGTATGGGTGTGTGTTACATTACATTCACTAGTAGGAGTGAGAAAAACATCACGGGGTGGTGCGCATTGTATGGGTGTGTGTTACATTACATTCACTAGTAGGAGTGAGAAAAACATCACGGGGTGGTGCGCATCGTATGGGTGTGTGTTACATTACATTCACTACTAGGAGTGAGAAAAACATCACGGGGTGGTGCGCATTGTATGGGTGTGTGTTACATTACATTCACTAGTAGGAGTGAGAAAAACATCACGGGTTGGTGCGCATTGTATGGGTGTGTGTTACATTACATTCACTAGTAGGAGTGAGAAAACATCACGGGGTGGTGCGCATTGTATGGGTGTGTGTTACATTACATTCACTAGTAGGAGTGAGAAAAACATCACGGGGTGGTGCACATTGTATGGGTGTGTGTTACATTACAATCACTAGTAGGAGTGAGAAAAACATCACGGGGTGGTGCGCATTGTATGGGTGTGTGTTACATTACATTCACTAGTAGGAGTGAGAAAAACATCACGGGTGGTGCGCATTGTATGGGTGTGTGTTACATTACATTCACTAGTAGGAGTGAGAAAAACATCACGGGGTGGTGCGCATCGTATGGGTGTGTGTTACATTACATTCACTACTAGGAGTGAGAAAAACATCACGGGGTGGTGCGCATTGTATGGGTGTGTGTTACATTACATTCACTAGTAGGAGTGAGAAAAACATCACGGGGTGGTGCGCATTGTATGGGTGTGTGTTACATTACATTCACTAGTAGGAGTGAGAAAAACATCACGGGGTGGTGCGCATTGTATGGGTGTGTGTTACATTACATTCACTAGTAGGAGTGAGAAAAACATCACGGGGTGGTGCGCATTGTATGGGTGTGTGTTACATTACAATCACTAGTAGGAGTGAGAAAACATCACGGGTGGTGCGCATTGTATGGGTGTGTGTTACATTACATTCACTAGTAGGAGTGAGAAAAACATCACGGGGTGGTGCGCATTGTATGGGTGTGTGTTACATTACATTCACTACTAGGAGTGAGAAAAACATCACGGGGTGGTGCGCATTGTATGGGTGTGTGTTACATTACATTCACTACTAGGAGTGAGAAAAACATCACGGGGTGGTGCGCATTGTATGGGTGTGTGTTACATTACATTCACTACTAGGAGTGAGAAAAACATCACGGGGTGGTGCGCATCGTATGGGTGTGTGTTACATTACATTCACTAGTAGGAGTGAGAAAAACATCAAGGGGTGGTGCGCATCGTATGGGTGTGTGTTACATTACATTCACTAGTAGGAGTGAGAAAAACATCAAGGGGTGGTGCGCATCGTATGGGTGTGTGTTACATTACATTCACTAGTAGGAGTGAGAAAAACATCACGGGGTGGTGCGCATTGTATGGGTGTGTGTTACATTACATTCACTACTAGGAGTGAGAAAAACATCACGGGGTGGTGCGCATTGTATGGGTGTGTGTTACATTACATTCACTAGTAGGGATGAGAAAAACATCACGGGGTGGTGCGCATTGTATGGGTGTGTGTTACATTACATTCACTAGTAGGAGTGAGAAAAACATCACGGGGTGGTGCGCATTGTATGGGTGTGTGTTACATTACATTCACTAGTAGGAGTGAGAAAATCATCACGGGGTGGTGCGCATTGTATGGGTGTGTGTTACATTACATTCACTAGTAGGAGTGAGAAAAACATCACGGGGTGGTGCGCATTGTATGGGTGTGTGTTACATTACATTCACTAGTAGGAGTGAGAAAAACATCACGGGGTGGTGCGCATTGTATGTGTGTGTGTTACATTACATTCACTACTAGGAGTGAGAAAAACATCACGGGGTGGTGCGCATTGTATGGGTGTGTGTTACATTACATTCACTAGTAGGAGTGAGAAAAACATCACGGGGTGGTGCGCATTGTATGGGTGTGTGTTACATTACATTCACTAGTAGGAGTGAGAAAAACATCACGGGGTGGTGCGCATTGTATGGTGTGTGTTACATTACATTCACTAGTAGGAGTGAGAAAAACATCACGGGGTGGTGCGCATTGTATGGGTGTGTGTTACATTACATTCACTAGTAGGAGTGAGAAAAACATCACGGGGTGGTGCGCATCGTATGGGTGTGTGTTACATTACATTCACTAGTAGGAGTGAGAAAAACATCACGGGGTGGTGCGCATTGTATGGGTGTGTGTTACATTACATTCACTAGTAGGAGTGAGAAAAACATCACGGGGTGGTGCGCATCGTATGGGTGTGTGTTACATTACATTCACTAGTAGGAGTGAGAAAAACATCACGGGGTGGTGCGCATTGTATGGGTGTGTGTTACATTACATTCACTACTAGGAGTGAGAAAAACATCACGGGGTGGTGCGCATTGTATGGGTGTGTGTTACATTACATTCACTACTAGGAGTGAGAAAAACATCACGGGGTGGTGCGCATCGTATGGGTGTGTGTTACATTACATTCACTAGTAGGAGTGAGAAAAACATCACGGGGTGGTGCGCATCGTATGGGTGTGTGTTACATTACATTCACTAGTAGGAGTGAGAAAAACATCACGGGGTGGTGCGCATCGTATGGGTGTGTGTTACATTACATTCACTAGTAGGAGTGAGAAAAACATCACGGGGTGGTGCGCATCGTATGGTGTGTGTTACATTACATTCACTAGTAGGAGTGAGAAAAACATCACGGGGTGGTGCGCATCGTATGGGTGTGTGTTACATTACATTCACTAGTAGGAGTGAGAAAAACATCACGGGGTGGTGCGCATCGTATGGGTGTGTGTTACATTACATTCACTAGTAGGAGTGAGAAAAACATCACGGGGTGTTGCGCATCGTATGGGTGTGTGTTACATTACATTCACTAGTAGGAGTGAGAAAAACATCACGGGGTGGTAGGCATTGTATGGGTGTGTGTTACATTACATTCACTACTAGGAGTGAGAAAAACATCACGGGGTGGTGCGCATTGTATGGGTGTGTGTTACATTACATTCACTAGTAGGAGTGAGAAAAACATCACGGGGTGGTGCGCATTGTATTGGTGTGTGTTACATTACATTCACTACTAGGAGTGAGAAAAACATCACGGGGTGGTGCGCATCGTATGGGTGTGTGTTACATTACATTCACTAGTAGGAGTGAGAAAAACATCACGGGGTGGTGCGCATCGTATGGGTGTGTGTTACATTACATTCACTACTAGGAGTGAGAAAAACATCACGGGTGGTGCGCATCGTATGGGTGTGTTACATTAGATTCACCAGTAGGAGTGAGAAAAACATCACGGGGTGGTGCGCATTGT